>NW_012267294.1:2124326-2133278 GCF_000151885.1 Dipodomys ordii | reverse complement strand
ATATACACATACATACATACATATGATCTCAGCAGTATGAGCTCTGAGGATTGCAGTTCATAGCCACCAAGAAAATATGTGGTTTTGTTATCTCCAATTAACCACCAGAAAACCAGAAGTGGCATTGTAGTTCAAAATGGTAGAGTGCTAGTCTTGAGCACAAAGATCAGGAACAACCAGGCTGTTAGCTCAAGCCTCACAATGAATGAAAAAAAAGCTGGCGAGCTAGGGCTGCTTTAACATGTTTCTAAGCACTACAATAGAGATTGGCTTTGCTATTATGGTTCAAGAAGGGCCAGACACAGAGGAATCTTGAAGACAATTGATATTTTACAGGATTTAGAGGGAAATAATTTCTGCAACAAGAGAATAGACTTTTGTGGTTTGACATATTCCACTTGTTTATTGGTCTCCTAGGCAAATGAGGTTCTCCAGACATTCCTGCAGTCCCAGGATGCTATAGAAAAATCGATCCTACAGTCAGACAAAGCTCTCACTGATGGAGAGAAGGCCAGAGAAGGTACTGGGGAAAGTAACACTTTCAGAAGAGGGGTTTGGTTCCTGAAAACCTTAACTGATGGACATGAAGATCTTTATGAAAGGAGCTTCCTGTTCTACACTGGAATGTACAAGATGCTAAATCTGAAAAATGAGAGGTCAGGTCTAGTCATAGCCAGTGTGGCAGCACATTTCCATGTCATTCTCACATTCTCACAAATTCAGAGACAGTTTGGGTTCTGATCCCAGTGGGTTAGGGTTAAGGCTTGATTCTTGATGTTTTTCTTCTCTAAAACCAATGTGGAATAGCTGAGCGGGCTGCAAAGGAAGCAGCTGAGAAAGAGCAGGAGGTGCTAAGACAGGAACAGAAGGAGCAGCAGCAAAAGATGGAGGCCCAAGAGAAAAGCTACAAGGAAAATATGGCCCAACTACAGGAGAAGATGGAAAGGGAAAGAGAGAATCTGATCAGAGATCAGGAAAAGAAGCTGGAATACAAGCTGAAGGTGAGTCTGGATGGGGCCTGGGATATATCACAAGGATACTTGTGAGCCTGCCTTTGCCAGCTCCTCCCACCTTCCTGAGAGAATCGCAGGGAGCTAGGAGCACATCTGTTCTTACTACCCATGAATCAGGAGGAAACATTAAACAAATGTGTCAAAGAACACTGTGGTGGAGTGTGGGGAAAGAGAGACAGAGACACAGAGAGAGAGAGAGAGAGAGAGAGAGAGAGAGAGAGAGAGAAAGAGGGAAAGAGAGAGAGAGAGAGAGAGAGAGAGAGAGACATCCTTAGCTCCTAGGGTTGTTAAGGGAAAACTCTTGATATTCAGTAAGTTTTATTTTCACGGTTTTCTTTTTCATTTGTAGATTCAAGAAGAAATGCTTAAAGAAGGATTTAAACATAAATGTGAATATATTGGTACAGAAATACATCAACTGAAAAAGGAGATTGAAACAACCAAGACAGAGACGCTATGGGATGGGAAATTATTGGATGGGCTGGGTGATGTGCTTCTCCTAGCAGCGCCACATCCTTATGCTAAGATAGTTGGTGCCTTTTTGAAAGGGGTACACTTCACAAAGAAATAGACTCCGGATTTCTTTTTAAGAATTAATAAAGAAAGCCATACTTAGGCTGAATCTTAATTTTCAAGTTGATATCATGCTATATTTTAGAAAGGTCAAATCAACAAGGGGACACAGCAATGGAGGGATAATGAGCTAATGCAGTCATTATATGTAACATACATTATATTAAAAATGAACAATGTAATGTTGGGTAGGGACCAGAGCAAAAAATAGGGGGAAAGTGAAGGAAGGGGGAACATTATCCAAGAACCATTGTGTTCATAACCTGAGTTATGGAACTCTGACACATTTGTGCCGCTCCTTAATAACAACAATAAATACTGAATTTATAAATGTTAAAAACAAATATAAATAGGCTATTAATTATCTTTATGGAAATGAAAAAAAGTAACTTGAATAAATCAGGGCCTGCTGTACAAAACCTGAACTTAATATCAGTCATTTTAGTGTAACTAATAAGCTGATTAGAACACATACTGAAAGAAAATACTAGCCTGTGTAATATATCAAAATTAATGATAATAAAAATTTTTAAGTAAAAAGTTCTTCCTAAAAAGATACATGAATTAATGTAGAATAAAAATCAGAAAAACTCTTTAAATTATTACTAAAATATTAATTTTAGATTGATAAGATCAAAATGTAGATATTTCCTAAATCAATATGTCAATATACTGTGATTCAAAGAAATATGTGACACAAATTTTCTGGAACTATATTTTAATATTTATATGTCAGATTACAAATATTAAAATTCCCTTGAGAGGGAAAAACCAAAATTCAAAATAAAACCCAAGAATTGTGTACTCAAAAGAGGTGAGGTGAAGGGGACGTGGTGTAGATTAATGAACAGGAAAAGAGAGGGAGAATGCAGTCAAGAATGTAATGTATAATCACAAAATTAAAAAGAATAAGAGAAGGGGGGTAAAAAGGGAGGACGAGAAAAGGATAAGAAAAGGGAGGGTGACTTTGATCAAGATGTATTTGTTCAGAAACTGCTCCTTTGTACAAGTACTTAAACATAATAATAAAAAGTATGAACAAAGCAACCAAGGAAATTCTAGAAAATGAAAAGATGGATCAATTAGAGAGCAAAAGCTCCCACCATGTTCTAGCATAGTGGCACCAGCCTCTGAACATTTCCATAGGAGTAAAAAACAAAATTTAGGAGTATAGGTATTGTATAATCATGCATGCAATGAATTTCAAATTTTATTTGGCCAAAACAAATTTAAAAATCTCTCTATATTGGTATATGTGTGTGTGTGTGTGTGTGTGAGTGTGTGTATGTAAATAACCACACTATGGAGAGGCTTCAAAAAAGAAATCTAGAGAGTTATGTCATTAGATAATAAAATAAAGATAGTAATTTTAAAAATCAGTGCTATAAAGAACATCTACTTACAAATAATGGAGCAAATATGTCAGAAGGAATTGAAGCTTCATTGCAAATGAGTTGTGCAAAACAAATTTCTGAGATGCCAGTGCCTACTATAGATCAGGCAGGAATATCAAATTTTGGTTTTCATTTGACTCTGGGTTGGCAAAGATTTGGGGGAACAGGAATTACTTTCTCCTTGCCGGTGAAAGTGGTAATGTGATGTCCACTTGTATATCAAAGGTTTAAATGCAGAAGCCTGTGCTCCATTTCAGAATTATGTGGTAGATTGCCCCTGTGCCAAAATATATACAAAGGCATATGTTTTCTGGCAGACAATTGGATATACCTACATGTCTGTTATTAGTACGGTTCTCCTGCCATATATATGTTTAGTATGATACTGACTTATTAGTCAGAAAGAAATAAAGATGAGAACAGAAAACAAAAATTAGCAAACATTTTCGCGTTTGAAATAATCCCGCTACAGGATCGACTATTAATGCTGTGGAAAATGGCGCCAGTCAGTTCAACAGGAAGAGTGTGGCTATCACAACAACAGAAGAAGCATAGGTCTGCATCCTCATCTTTCTTTCCATATGTATTCTCTATAAAGCCTGGGATGATGACTACAAATGGTTTTCAAATTTCAACCCCAATGTATAAAGTTAATGAATTAGAAGAAATCATTCTCTTGGGGCTGGGAAGTTGGCTCAGTGGTAGAGCGCTTGCCTTGCATGTGTGAGGCTCTGGGTTTGATTCCTCAGCACCACATAAGCAAAAAGAAAAAACCCGGAAGTGGCGCTGTGGCTCAAGTGGTAGAGTGCTACCCTTGAGCTGAAAAGCTGACTGACAGTGCCCAGGCCCAGAGTTCAGGTCCCACAACCGGACCACCCTCCCCCCAAAAAAGAAGTCATTATCTTCCGGTCCAACTCAGAGATTTTGGATCCCTCTCCGCTGTTTTACCGAGGACTCTGACAAACTAAACTGAAAGAATATCACTTCTGTCAGTTATATATGTTATTTTTGGATTCTAGGATTTTCATGCAATCTATCGACTTCTTTAAATAACCCAGTTTTCATATCTAAATTGTGTCTTTTCCAGAGTCTGTACCTCTTTATGTTCTCCTATGTCAAACCTTCTTGAACTGGATGGGGTGTCTTCCTTGTGTGATCCTTAAATTATGGTATCACAAATTCTTTCTTGGAACTGTAAAAATGATGTTACACATGCATTGCTATCTCCCCTGCTATCTCTTCATCCCATATATTTGGTCTTGATCACTATTTATTTTTAATGCCTAGATACTATTCAGAACACAGACACCAGTTATTCCAGAAAACCTTTTGAGGCAAGTACTCACTGAAAAGCCAGAAAAGAACTTGACAATAAAAGACAACCATAGACCAATAAAGTATTTGCTAAACAAAGTCAACAATACATCCAAAACATCATGCACCATGCTCAACTTGGTTCCAGCTATGCAAGATTGGTTCAACATATATAAATCAATAAATGTAATACAGAACATAAACCTGATTAATGACGAGAATCACAATCATTAATTGATGCAAACAAGGCCTTTGAAAGAATTTGAAATCCTTTAATGATTTAAATTCAGAAGAAACTAGTAATAGTAGTATTCTTTACCATAATAAAGGTTTTCTGTGACAACCAACAGCCAATATTATAGTAAATAGGGACAAATTAACCTATTTCTCACTTCCTTTTTTTGGTTGGTCATGGGGCTTGAACTTAATCTATTTCTTATAAAATCAAGAGTGAAACAAAAGTGTCCATCTCTCCACATTAATTAAAATAATAAGAATTTTATGCCAGAAGGATAAAACAAGAGACAGAGATAAAAAGGGATCAAAATAGGGAAAGAAGTTGTTATATCATGTCTGTTTGAAGATCATATACTACTATACCAAAGGATTCTAAAGCCTCCACACAGTGGGAAACTTAGAATCCTGTGTCAGCTATGACTGGGTATAAGAAGTGTGATTGGATGGTATGTGGATGTAGAGAAAGGCTGGTGCTGTTGTGTGAATGAATTAAGAAAATGTGATACACAATTCAGCTATAATGAAGAATAAAATTACATAATTTGTAAAGAAGTGAATAGATTGGAAAAATATCATATTAAGCAAAGTAGGAAAAAGTAGGCATGTTTTCTTTTATATGAGGATGCTAGGCTCAAAAGATAAATCTACATGTAAACACATAAAGATGATAAAAATGTAAATTCTGATTATATATACACATGCATACCCTTTAATCACTATGAATCTCTCACAGAATTTGTGATGCTCCTTTGAAAAATTAACATGCTATTTCACAAAAGGAATATTAGGAAGTTGAAATTTGTTCAGTCTGAGATGTCAGGGAGAGTGAGTAGGTGAACACAGAGCCGGAAGGATAGTGAATGTGGTCAAATGCTTAATGTTCAGGTGTGAAAATGGAACAGTGAATCTTCCTGAGATTGGTTTGCAAAGGAAGACTGCTGAGGAGACAGAATAACAGAAGGCATGACTTTCACCAAGACCTATTGTACACATAAATAGACCTATTAAAATAATCCCTTTGTACAACTAACAGGCTACTAAAAGGAAAACTGACTGAATAAAAACTAATCTTTGCACATGCAACTGAATGAGCTGTCCCATGCCCTTTGGGGACAGACACTATGTACGCTCCAAACTTCTCCCACCTGTCACAGATACTCAAGACTGAGAGGCTATCTCTGTCTCACAGCTGGAAAAATTGTTACGTTTAAATAGCAAAGGAAGTGCTATAATCATGTGAACATCCCATTTCTACTATGTGATCTTTCAGTTAAGGGTCTTTTCTTTTTGTTTTATTGTGAAAATACTGTACAGAGGGGTTACAATTACATGGGCAAGATAATGAGTTCAGTTCTTTTTTTTATTATTTTATTTTGAACATACTTTACAGAGGTGTTACAATTACATGGGCAGGATAATGCGTACATTTCTTACCAAGCATTGCAGCCTCCTCCTTAGTTTACCCTTCACATCCCTTCCCAGCCTCCCCCTCACACCCCACCCAATCTTCCCCCCTTCCCCCTGCCCCCCTCTGCACCAACGTTGTAAAACTCTTTTTAAACATGACAACTTGTACTTCTCATTGTTGCAACAGGTCCACCTGTATCCGTAAACGACTTGTATTTCCCCATCTCCTCCACAAGTTATACTGACATCAAATATAGTGAAAGCAGGGGTTATACTGTGAGGGAGGGACATACAAAGCAACAAAGAGATAATCTTATAAATGCATTAGAAAGAAACCCATGAAAGAAAAAAACATTAAATACATATCGAAGGGTTCATTTTCCTGATATCACATTATCTGACCTTTTCTGCTTGACTCATACATATACTAGATCTTGCATATAAGGGAAACCATGGGACCTATGTTTCTTTGGGCCTGGCTTACTTCACTTAATATAATTTATTCCAAGTTTTTCCATTTCCTAACAAATGGGGCAATGTCATTCTTTCTGATGGAGGCATAGAATTCCATTGTGTATATATACCACATTTTCTTGATCCATTCATATACTGAGGGGCATCTGGGTTGGTTCCATATCTTAGCTATGGTAAATAATGCTGCAATAAACATTAGTTGTGCTGGTAGCTTTAGTGTGGTCTTGTTTGTAAGCATTTGGGAAAATGTCCAAAAGTGGGATTGCTGGGTCATTGGGGAGCTCTATGTGGAGTCTTTTAGGAACTTCCATACTACTTTCCAAAGTGGTTGAACCTGTTTACACTCCGACTAACACTGAAGTAAGGTTCCCTTCTGTCCACATCCCCCCAGCATCTGTTGTTATTAAAGTTCTTGATTTTTGCCATTCTAACTGGGGTGAGGTGGTATCTTAGTGTTGTTTTGATTTGCATTTCTTTTATGGCTAGGGAGGTTGAACATTTCTTCATGTGTCTATTGGCCATCCTTCTTTCTTCTTCAGAGAAGTTTCTCTTTAAGTCTTTAGCCCACTTATTTATTGGGCAGTTGTTTCTTTGATGATTTGTTGTTGGGGGGTTTAATTTTTTGAGTTCCAAGTATATTTTAGATAGGAGACCCTTGTCCGTTGTATGGCTAGTGAAGATCTTCTCCCAGTCTGTGGGCTTCCAATTGATCTTGCTAGCTATGTCCTTTGTCATGCAGAAGGTCTGCAACTTCATGCAATCCCATTTTTCCAACCTTTCTTTGATTTATTGTGTTTCCGGGTCTCTATTCAGCCTGAGCCAAGGAGACCTAGGTTTTCTCCTATTCCATCCTGTAATGTTTTCAGAGTTTCTGCTTTGACTCCGAGTTCTTTGATCCATTTGGAGTTGATTCTGGTGCAGGCTGATATATAAGGATCTAGCTTTTGTTTTCTACAAGTAGTTAACCAATTTTGCCAGCAGCATTTACTTGAAGAGGCTGTCTTTCTTCCATTCTAGTTTTTAGCTCCTTTGTCGAAGATTAGATGAAAGCCATTGATTTTTGAGGGTTACTATTATACCCTGATACTTTACCTAAATTTCCGATCTGCTCAAGTAACCTGGGAGTGTAGTCCATGGTTTTGGTTTTTTTTTTTTTATTGTTGTTGGGTCAAACCCCACCAAAACCAAACCCATATACTCTAGGCTGGGAATTGGGCAGAACTGGGCAGAAGACAGAATACACTAACTGGACCAAAAAGAGACAGATAGGAAAAAATCACTCAAATTAAGCCAAAGGGAAATTCAGGAGCAAGCAGGTAATGCCAAGAAATTTAACCTTCGTATAATTGGAGTGGACGAAGGTGAGGAATTTCAGAGCAAGGGAATGCAACACCTATTCGACAAGATAATCGGTGAAAATTTTCCCCACCTCAAAAAGGACCATCTTAAGTACATTATGGAAGTGTATAGAACACCCAACAAGCAAGATCCCAGGAGAAAGACTTCTAGACATATTATAGTAAAAATGATAGATATGAACAATAAGGAAACAATCTTGCATGCAGCAAAAATGAAGAAGGAGCTCTACTACAATGGGAAAAAAATTAGAATAACTGCATATCTCTCCACACAAACACTGAATGCAAGAAAGGCTTGAGAAAGTACCATACGAGCCCTGAGAGCCAATAAATGCCAACCCAGACTGATATACCCGGCAAAGGTAGCATTCACATTCGATGGAGAACTGAAAATTTATGATAGCAAAGAAAAACTAAATGAATACATAAACATTAAGCCAGCATTACAAAGAATACTAAGAGAGGGGACACAACCTGAAGAAAGCAACCAGGAACTGGGACCTGCACCCTGACAGACATTAATCAAAGTCTAACTGAGCAAGCACAGGAGGAAAGGAAAGAAGAAAAACTGAGGAAAACAGAGAATGACAGGGACAACAATGCATCTCTCTCTACTTTCTCTTAATATTAATGGGCTTAATTCGTCAATCAAAAGAAAAAGAACTGCAGACTGGATCAGAAAACATGACCTATCCATCTGTTGCCTTCAGGAGACCCACCTCTCAGCCAAACATACAAACAAATTCAGAGTAAAGGGTTGGAAAAGGATCTACCAATCAAATGCCCCCAGTAAGAAAGCAGATGTAGCTATCCTGATATCTGACAAAATAAACTTTTCATTAAAATCAGTATAGAAAGACAAGGACCGACATTACATATCAATAAAGGGAACAATCCAAGAGGAGGATATTACCACCATCAACTTATATGCCCCAAATATTCGTGCACCCAGATATGTTAAACAAATACTCTCAAACTTACAGAATAAAAGATCCCAAGTCGGCATGTCAAAAACGAACTTTACAACTTTGGGGGGGGGGACAGGGTGGGGGGCCAGGACGAGGCTGGGAAGGGATGTGAAGGGTAAAACAAAGGAGGAGGCTGCAATGCTTGATAAGAAATGTACTCATTATCTTGCCCATGTAATTGTAACCCCTCTGTACAGTATGTTCACAAAAAATA
>NW_012267294.1:2112550-2112831 GCF_000151885.1 Dipodomys ordii | reverse complement strand
GACAAGATGCAGACATAAAGGGGATCCAAATAGGGAAAGAAGAAAAAACTCTCCCTCTTTGCAGATGACATGATCTTGTATTCAAAGAATCCTATACATTCCACTCCCAAATTACTCAAGCTGATTCAAAACTTTGGTAAAGCAGCAGGTTATAAAATTAACCCCCCAAAATCTATGGCTTTTCTGTATGCTAACAATGAGAAAAGTGTGGCAGAAATTACGAAAGCAACTCCATTTGTAATAGCCCCACAAAAAATAAAATACCTAGGAATTAACTTAAC
>NW_012267294.1:2094378-2110508 GCF_000151885.1 Dipodomys ordii | reverse complement strand
AGGGGGGGAAGGAGAAGGATTGGGATTGGGGGGGAGGGGGGAGGCTGGGAAGGGATGTGAAGGGTAAACAAAGGAAGAGGATGCAATGCTTGGTAAGAAATGTATGCATTATCCTGCCTATGTAATTGTAACCCCTCTGTACAGTATGTTCACAAATGAAATAAAATTAAATTAAAAAAAATTCCACATTCGTTCATGCTAAAAGCTCTGGAGAATATAGGAATAGAAGGAAGATTTCTTAAAACATTAAAAGCCATTTATGACAGACCAATAGCCAATATTATACTTAATGGGGAAAAGCTACAACCATTTTTCCTAAAATCAGGAACAAGTAAGGATGCCCACTGTCTCCACTCCTCTTCAATATAGTCCTGGAAACCTTAGCCAGGGCAATAAGGCACAAAAAAACATTAAAGGGAACTGCATAGGGAAAGAAGAAGTTAAACTATCCCTTTTTGCAGACGACATGATACTATACCTTCATGATCCCAAACACTCCATCCCCAAACTCTTAGAAATCATAAATCATTTCGGCAAAGTAGCAGGATACAAAATAAACCCACAAAAATCAGTTGCCTTCCCATACACTGACAATGTACAGGAAGAAACGGAATAAAGGGAGCATTCCCATTCACAATAACCTCCTCCAAAATAAAATGTTTAGGAATTAACCTAACCAAAGATGTAAAAGAACTATTTAATGAAAACTATAAAAAATGAAAGAAAGAAATTGCAGAAGACACTAGGAAATGGAAAGACCTCCCATGCTCTTGGATAAGCAGACTTAATATAGTGAAGATGGTAATACTGCCAAAATTAATATACAACTTCAACGCAATTCCTATTAAAATCCCAATGATGTACATCACTGAAATACAGAAAACATTCCAAAAATTCATATGGAACAACAAAAGACCTAGAATAGCCAAAACAATTCTAGGGGATAAAGACAATATGGGAGGGCTATCCATGCCGAACTTCAAACTCTACTACAGAGCTATAATAGCAACGACAGCATAGTACTGGCACAAAAACAGACCCGAAGACCAATGGAACAGAATAGAAGATCCAGAAATAAATCCACAGGCCTACAGCCAGCTGATATTGGACAAAGGAGCCAAAGACATAAACTGGAAGAAACACAGCTTCTTCAACCACTGGTGCTGGGAAAACTGGGCGGCCACATGCAGAACACTAAAAGTGGACCCCAGCCTATCACCATGCACCAACATCAACTCAAAATGGATTAAAGACCTTAACATTAAACCTGAATCTCTGAAACTACTGCAGGACAGAGTAGGAGAGATACTTGAACTAATAGGCACAGGAAGGAACTTTCTGAACAGAGTCCCAGGGTCACAACAAATTGGAGAGGGACTCGACAGATGGGACTACCTTAAAATAAAAAGCTTCTGAACAGCTAAATCTATCGCAACCAAGCTAGAAAGACAACCAACTAATTAGGAAAAAATATTTACTAGACATATATCAGACAAGGGGTTAACATTCAGTATATACAGGGAACTCAAGAAACAAATCCCTTCCAAACCTAACAAACCAATTACTAAATGGGCAAGGGAACTAAAGAGGGACTTCTCAGATGAAGAAATAAAAATGGCAAAGAAACACATGAGGAAATGTTTATCATCCCTGGTGGTGAAGGAAATGCAACCCTGAGATAAAGACAACCCTGAACTACCACGTTACCCCAGTCAGAATGTCCCACATCCACAAGTCAGCCAAGACAAATGCTGGAGGGGATGTGGAGAAAGAGGAACCCTATTACACTGCTGGTGGGAATGTACACTTATACAACCACTTTGGAAAGCTGTCTGGAGGGTCCTCGAAAGCTAAAGATTGACCTCACTTATGACACCATCATACTACTTCTAGGCATCTACCCTGAACAACAGGGACCAATATACAAGGACAAGTGCACCTCCATGTTTATTGCAGCACTATTCACAATAGCTAGGATATGGAAACAACCCAAATGCCCCATCACAGATGAATGGATCCAAAAATTGTGGTATCTATACACAATGGAATATTATGCAGCCATTAGAAATGACAAAATAATGGCATTTGCAGGGAAATGGATGGAGCTAGAAGGAATCATGTTGAGCGAGGTAAGCCAAGAGCAAAGAGACAAACGTACATGGTCTCCCTGATAAGTGGATATTAAATCCAAAAGGTTAGGTGATTGGACAAAATTAACAGGACTTAACAAGCAAAGAACTTCCACTCATCTGGTTGAACCACTACTAAATATTCCGATGCTGCTGATCACATGTATGGTGTATATGTGCACACCGTTATATGTTATAGACTGTGATAGACAATTTGCTCCAGGAAAGTTAGAATGAACTTGTGATTTTAAGTGAGCATCATTATTCCACAATACTGTGAAATTTGGGAAATTATGTAATCACTTAATCACAATTTAAAAAAAAGAACCTCAGGGAAGGTAGGGAGGGAAGGGATGGTAGGGGGAAAACAATGGAGGGGGTAACAATGCTCAATAGGAAATGTACTCATTACATTGCTCATGTAACTGTAACCCTCTGTATAGAATCTTTACAATAAAAAATTAAAAAGAAAGATGTCATTCATCTTAAAATTTTGAAATCCCTTCCAACAATTATTATACATTTTTTAAAAAAATGACAACAATGTAAAACAGATTTTCTCTGCCATGGGGAAGAAGGAGAGCAAATGGAGAGGTTGAACTGAATATGGTCAAAATATTTGCGTGAAACTATAGTGAGATTCACATGGGAAGAAGGGAGAGGATAACAGTGATGGAGGTAGTGCATGATCCAAGGTACATGAATGTATGGTGATATGGACATATATAGGTATATATTAAAATGAACCCTCTTGTACAATTAATTGATGCAAATATTTTCAAGTGCAGAAATATGAACAATTTTAAATCCTTGAGATCAAGCATAATTTTCTTCCAAAATTTCTACACCTTGGTACTATTAGCCTGGAACATATTACTAATACTGTTATCTACATTTCTTCTTTGTCTATGTTCCCTGACAAAAATAATATCCTTTCCCTGGTTTCTAAGATATAGAAATGAATAGAAGTGTATGCTACATTCATTAGTTATTCACCAAATTTTTTTCTGCTAGGTTTCTTGGCTCCTACTCATTCCCTAATTGTCTCACAGGACATTAATATGGCAAAGGTGGTGTTTACATATAACTATATTTTCATGATTAATGTACGTTATTTACATTTATGTATTTTATATTTACATATTTTCTATTTTTTAATTTTTATTTTAAGTACAAAGGGGTTTCAGTTCCACAAGTCAGATTATCACTACATCATGATCACTGTCACCATTTCTATTTTTCTCCGCATCTCTTCCTATCCCATGCAAATACTGAGGTTGGACAGTATTTTCAGACATTCACAATCATACTATGTTTTCTACCTACTGTGGTATTAACTATTGTAAAATGAACTCATTTTTGTTGTTAGTCATGGGGCTTGAACTCAGGGCTTGAGTGCTTGCCTGAGCTCTTTTGCTCAAATCTAGTGTTCTACTACTTTGAGCTTCAATGCCACTTCTGTTTTTCTGGTGGGTAATCAGAGATAAGGGTCTCATGAGAGGTTTCTGCTGGGCATTGCCTGTGAACCATGATTGCCAGCTCTCAGCCTCCCGAGTAGTCAGGATTACAGGAGTGAGCCACCAGAGCCTAGCATTTAAATGACTAAATTTTATATGTAATATAAAGAATACTGATTTTCCAGGAAACCTAAATGATGAAAGAAAGCCTTTCAGTAACTTGATTTCACCTCACAGACTTCTAGTTTCTCCTTCATAAACTTGATTTACATAGCAAAGTGACAGTGCTCTGTTGTTTGGAGCCACTGAATTCATGGAAATTTGTTCCAACTCCAGCTGGAGACAAACATAAGTTAGTAATTAGGATTTTAAGTAGTTATAAAGTTTAGTAATGAGGATTTTAAGTAGTTATAAAGCTTATATTTTTCCTTTCTTTTTTCAGGTTTATGTTTATATTTTTATATTTACATTTTAAAATCTTTATATTATTATTATTTATTTATTTTATGTTATTTATTTATTTTTTGGTTAGTTGTGGGGCTTAAAGTCTGGGCTTGGCCACTGTCCATGGGCTCTACAGCCTAATTCTAGCACTCTAACGATTGAACCACAGTGCCACTCTTGGTGGTAATTAGAGATGAGTCTCACTGACTTTTCAGACCAGTCTGGCTTTGAATCGCAATCCTCAGATCTTAGCCTCCTGAGTATCTAGAATTACAAGGTGAGCCACTGTCTTCTGACTTCAAAGTTTGTATTCTTATATTTTATTTTACTTACATATCACTATATTTTCACAAGTGATATGTTATTTATATATTTTATATTGACATATTTTGTATATTTCAATTCTTATGTGAAGTACATAGGGTTTCAGTTCCACCAGTCAGATTCTGAGTGTATCATGACCACTGTCACCCCTTCTGTTTTTCTCCTTGTCTCTTCCAATCCCAAGCAAATACTCAACTTTTGTAGTTCATCTTTTGTATACAGTACATTGAATATATGGTTGTATTTGCTCACCTTTCATTCATAAGCCCTCTCTTTACTTTCCATCCTTTTCAAACAAAACATATTTCAGCTTCCTGGTATTCATTTTCTTAAGTATTTAGAAGAGTTACACCATTAGATTCTTATGCTGAGTATATCATCCTTTCATCAATTTGTACATATGCACATAGCACTGTATACGTTGCCAAACATATCCAGATTTTAAATCTAACTTTCACATATTAGAGAAACACATAGATGAATATATGTTCCTTGTATGTATAAACCACATTTTCCTGATAAACTCAGCCATTGTAGGACATCTGGGCATTTCCAATAACGTGGCAATAGTGCAACTATTGAATATTGTAAATTGATTAGTGCAACAGGGAACATTGAAGTGCAAGTGGTCTTAGCAAGTTCTGCACGGGGACATCTCCCTACGTCTTGGCTAAGTTTCTGCCCAGTATCTGTTACCTAGGTAAATGGCAGACCTGGAAGCTGTCACCTTCCCCTCTTCTTAGGTCACATCCTGGGCCACCTGAGGTCGCATCCAGATCCAGTGTCGCCATATCTTTCCCCCATCTGGCCACACATCTTCCTGACCCTGGCCTAGATAAGTCTTGGCCCACGGGTGGGTGGTCCCCTTTTTTCCTTTTTCAGCCATGCCTCTCCACCATGCATGGTGGGGGAAGCAGTTTGGTAAATGAACTTCTTCTCCTGCCTGAATAGCATGTGGTGTTCTCTTCATTGGCTACCTAATGAAACCTACCTAGTTAATATATCTTACATATGGTGCTATGACTCGGATTGGGCATTTGAATTGGAAATGTTAGAATTTCCTAACCACCCCTTTTCTGTGAACAGAACTGCCTTGAGACACCATGTGAGACTTTTCACCAATACCATTGCTGGCCTTCACATCCGAGTCCACACCATTTCTCTATTCTGGTGAGTGAAAGTACTCTCTACAGTTCTCTGTTGCTATGTCTCTGTCCAGAATGATGCCATGACAGAGAGTTCCTATGGCCAAAAGGCCAGTCACCTCAGGAGCCGAGGATGCTTGGTTTTGGATGCTTGGCCATTTTTCTCTAGAAGCATGCTGCTTCTGCCTGGTCAGCTCTCCTTCACTCACCAGACTGACTTTCCTACACATTTAATAGGGTGCTGAGAGTCACGCCTGAGCCGTGAAACCCCTTTGAAATGCCTCCTGTGCTCCCTGGAGAGTCAAAGCACCTAACTTTTATGCATTCTCAGATTTCAACAGTTTTTGGCACTGCAATGGTAAATGCTCAGAAGTCTGTAGACTTTCAGGCTCTCTTTGCTCTCTCTCTGCCAATCATGTCCAACTTTCCCTAGCTCTCCCTTTCTCTTTTCTACAATATTTTGGGTTGTGCCCTGAAGAGGGCGAAGAAGTTTTGGCCCCAGGTTCCCCCCTCAAGTTTCCCTCTCAAAGGCTAACCACTCTAGGTTTGAAAATTGTCAGAGTTTCCATTTGTTCAGGTTTTCTTTGCACTTTTTCAGAAATTTGCCATCTTCAGTTCACCATCTTGGCCACATGGTGGGTTAAGGGTTAGGTCTCATCTGACCCTTAACCTTCCAAAAAGCTTAGTACACCTCCACACATTTTTTCCTGCTTCTTCACAGGCCCTGGTAACTGAGACCCAACAATCAGATATGCTTTGTTAGCAAAGATGTCTAAACATTGTTGTCAAAAATTTTAGGTTTTGAGTTTTACCTTTTTGTTTGGTGTTGTGTATTCCGCTACTGACCATGTGGTTCTAGAGATTGGGCAAAAAAATATCATAGTACTACTGTCACAATACGGCCATCATTCATTTTTGGATGCTGTAATACTTAATGTACACAGTGTGTATGTGTATGTGTATGTGTGTATGTCTGTCTGTGTAAACTTGTTATCTGGCATTGTAATGAAGTTATTTAGCTTAAATGGTCTGAGATTTCTGATGTTTGTTCAGTTTAGATTTGGAGTTCAGTGCCAGGCAGTCTACGTGCAGTCCATATCCAGTCCATCTCTTCCAACCTGGAAGACAGGACTCACTCCTGCCTAGACCATGTTGACTACCTCCACCATGGTAAAAGTAGACTGGAGTCTTTCTTGACGCGATCACACGCAGCTGATTCCTGGTAAAAGATTGCTTTGGATTTGCAAAAGCTGACTCTTTCTGTAACTTTGGTTAACTTAAGCACTGTTAGTGTTACCAGAAATAAATCAATAGTATATCTTTTCTAAAATTTTAATCACATCTAACAAGTTTTGTCATTGCAGAATATGTGTTGGTCAATTTTTGATAATTACCAGGTAAGCTCTACTTATTCTTCTTGATCTCCTTGTTGCTTTAATTGGAAATAATAAAAGTTTTTATGGCAAAGATTGCAGTTCAAAGCCAACCCGGGCTGAAAAATCCTTAAGAATCCATCTCCCAACTAACCTGCAAAGAGCCAGGCTGAAGCTGGCATAAGACTCTTATCTCTAACAGCCAAACACTGGAAGTGGTACTATAACTCAAAGTGGTAGAGCCCTAACCTTGAGCAGAAGTACTGAGGGACAGTGCCCAGGCCTTGAGTTCAAACCTCTGTGAATAGCAACTGGGACAAGCCATTTCAGCAACGAGCACCTAGACTCAGCCTGTCTGGGGAACAAGGCACCATGGAGAGGAGTAAGAGGACATGATATCTCATCAGCCACTTTGTGCCTGCCCTTTCTTAACCAGAGCTGGGAGGTCAATAGAAGTAAGAAGACTGCCCATCTAAAGTCCATACCTGTTTACCTTTTAATTAGACAGGAATTTGCATTCTTGCCTTTGTTACCTGATGTTCTCCCTACCTGCTAGCCAGATGTGAGAAGTAGATAGGGACATTTCCAACAACTCCAGGACATCCTGGAATGCAGGAGATAATTTTCAGCTCCAAGTCCTTCCTCTTGCCATTTATTTGCTCTTTAGTATATTTTTCAGTCCATCAGTGCCTCATGAGACTTCTCCAGACTTCATCCAAGAGACTTGCCTCTTCCAGACTTCATCTAAGGACTCATGCCCACCAAGGGACAGCTGCTGCCTGCTGCCTTCTCCCAGAGGAGACCACATCTAAGCCTTTTACCCCTAATGTTGATGCCCCTTGTCAGCAGGAAGTAACCAGAGATAATCTGCAACGTATTTCATGATAGAATGTAAGTTCCCCCCGGGAAGGCAGAGCAGATTCATCCCTCTTCTTGGTTAAGTCTCCACCCAGTACCTGTGTCACCTAGGTAACTGACACACTTGGAGGCAGCCATTTCCCCCCTGCTCAGGTCACATCTGTATCTGGTGTGGCCACACCTTCTTCTACCCCTGGCCTTGATAAGTCTGACCTGGGTGTGTTTCATCCTTTTTTATTCCTGCTGCATAGGCTTCCTATTTGACAAGAGGCACCCTGCAAATAAACTTTTCCCTTGCCTGAATACCACTTGCTACTCTCTTTAGTAAGCTACCAATTGAATTTACCTAAGAAACATATCCTAACCAGTTCTATTCTGGGTAATAATCTGGATGGATACCCAAGAGTGGTATTGATGGAACATATTGTGTACTTCTATGTTTAGTGCTTAAGGAATCTCCAAACTGCCTTCTAAAGCAGTTGCACTATGTTACATTCTTACCAACAATATAATAGTGTTTCTTTTCCCACATTCCCACCAGCATTGTTTGTATTCTTGCTGATGGCCAATCTCACCAGGGTGACTTGGCATCTCAATGCTGTTTTGATTTGTGTTTTCTTTTTGACTAGGGATGTTGAGAATTTCCTCATGTGTTTTTTTGGCCATTCTTATTTCCAAGAAGCCTCTATTTAGCTCCTTGGCCATTTATTAATTAGGTTATTGATTTGGGATTAATTTATTAAACTCCTTGCATAGTCTGGATATTAAGCCCTTGTCTAATATCCAGTAAAGACAAAGCAGGTAAAGCTCTTATACCACATTGGAGGCTGTCTTTTTAGTCTTTTGCCTTGCAGAGTCTTTTTAGTTTGAAGCCATCCTATTTGTCTATTTCCTTTCCAATTTGTGCTCCTGAAAATCCAAAGTTCCTGACTGCCAAGAAATCTTAATGTTTCTCTTAGTCTTTTCCATAGTAGTTTTAAGGACTCAGGTCTTATGTTGGGGTCTTTGATCCATTTTGAATCACTATTTATGTTTTCTACGTATGGACATCCAGGTTTATCAACACCAATTTGGGGGGAACTGTCTTTTTTCGAACATATATTTTTGGTTTCTTTGTTAAATATCAGATGGATGTGAGTTTATGGGTGTATTTCTGGATATTCTAGTCTATTCTGTTGAGCTGAAGCACAAAGCCGTTTTGTTATTGTGAGGACAAAATTTATAATAACTTCAGCACTGTTATTACCCAGATTTGCTTTGTCTATTCAGTACCTTTTGTGGTTTCATATGAATTTCTTTTTCTTAGTGAGGCATTGAGAAATATCCACATTCCCTACCTTATTATTATTTTGTGGTGCTTGCTTCTTTCCTATTCCTTATTTTACTTTTTACAATCTATTTGTCAGCCTTCAGGACTTGGTCAGGTTCAATAGTTGCCATCCTCCAATCTTGTTTTTGTCCTTCACAGCTTGTCTTTGCCCAATTAAGTTGTCATCCTTCAGGGTTTGACATGACCTAAACTGGCCCAATAGGGTTGTCTTTCAGTATCTGACCTTCCCTGGCTAGTACAACCAAGTTATTGCTCTTGAGGACCTACAATGTTCTGGCCCAATAGAATTATTGATCATCAGAGTCTAAAATAGCTTGGCCAATTGAGTTGCTGCCCTTTGGAGCCTCTCCTATTCTGTCCTAGCCTAATCCAATCAAGTTGTTTCCCGTCATGACCTAATTGATTTATTGGCCTTCAGGGACTGAACTAGACTGGCAGAAAAAAAGTGGATATCATTCAGGACCTGGTTCAATCAATTTATGTTCTTTACAGCATTCCAAATCCATATCACTCCTTTCACTATCTCCTTCATCCCTCCAAAGCCACCCTTATCTATGTTTGCTTAGAAGATATCCATGGACGATTATGAAGTATTCTCCTTCCCCATTCTTCTTTGTCTACCCCTCTACTCATTTTGAGCAGGTCCATATTCAACTTCCCTAATTGGAAGTTTCTTGTGTCCGCTTTCATATAGACCCTCTTGATACTGAGATTTCTCATCTGGTACGAGACTGATGCCTCAACCTCCAACATTTTGTTTTCCTTAATTGGAGAATCAGATCATGAGACAGTGTCTTGTCTAGCTTCTTTCCTTGGACATATGCTCAGTCATGCATACACTTGACCATTGAAAAGTTCAGTTCTTGTAGTCTCATTTTTCCTGCCTTGGCATTCATGGGGTCATGAGTTATTGAGGTCCCTGTTCTGTCCCCTTCCTCACATTCCTGATTAATCTTGAATTGCTGGTCCAATATCAGCCAGAACTGGAGGCTGCTGAGGTTGGGCAGTAGAACATGTCTCCTCCTAAACAGAAGCTTTCTTTGATCCTCTTAGTCAATGCCAAAAATTCCCAGATGGGTCCCAAAATTGATGGAAATATGTTGAGAGATAGGGGTGTCACACAGGTAGGAATAAAGACACCAACTTGAACTCAGCAAGACAAAATTCTCTTAGACAGGAAGCCAAGTAAGCAAGTACTCTGAACCAGAAGGCCATGTGCATTTTCCTCCTAAGGTGTAACTTCCCTGTGTTCTGATTGGTCAGAACTTAGTTTTACAATCTGTGTAATTATCTAGTTTGAAAGTGTTCAAAATTTTACCTGGTAAAGTAAATAAACCCAGAATACCTTTAATAAGAAAAACTCAGAAAAACCATTCTTAGTCAGCTGAGTAAGAATTGAACCACACCTCCAACCCTTAGGAAAACAATACCTTCTTGTAAGATGGAGGCTATCCTTAAAATAACAGTGCTTATGGGAAGCAACCTCTGTGATAGAAAACATTCTAACTCGTAAATCAAGCAAGGCCCAGTGGGTGCTGGGTAGTAATTCCCCAGCTTCCTCTTGAGAGCTGGATTCTACTCTCTGCTGGGAAAAGTTTGTGTTCCTTCAAGAAACCCAGAAAAGTCTTATATTTGTCACAATGTTGTTCTGAAATGGTTCAATGATACCAATCTGAAGGAAACTCCCTATAGAAAACTGAGAACACCTTGTCACACATGGTCTAGTCTCTCCATGAACAGCTTCGATACCTCAGGTAGGCCTTCCACATCCCCCCTCATTCCACTAAGTTATCACTTGTATGTGCTTTCAAGCAACTTCCTCTTACAGCCCTGACCATCCCTGAGATTATTCACAGTCACTCAAGGTCTTAACATAGAAGGTGCCTACCTGATTGAGGCTGAGGCTATAATTCACTTATGGCTTTGAGCTGAACATGTAGATCAGTGAAAATGGGGTGTAAAGTAAAGGAATAAAGGATTAGCTCAGCAGATCACCTATAGCTTTCCCTGACCCAGTAAAGTATCTCAATGTCTGAGAGCAGTTGCCCTGCCCTTGTGAGACAGGCTCTCAGGCTCTCATGGAGGACAGAGATGAGGAAGCCACTGACCATTGTGGCTAGAATTGAAGGTAACTTTTCCTCCACTGGGATGGGCTCTCGACAGTCATTCCTCCCAAGTGAACTTTCTGCAGGTAATACATTGACCCAAGTCAGTTTGTAATATGGACAAGTGAAGCCAACCTTTAACTGGATAAGTGATTGAGGTGTCAGAGCTTCAATTCCAGGAAGGACCTGTTGCAGGAAGGATGCTTTGGCCCTAGTACCTGTAGATGGTGATAAGTGGAGATGGGGTGGGGCCAGATAGCTGTGGTAATTTCATTTATTTATGAATATAGCAAGTTAAAAAGATAAGGGAGCTACCTGTGGTGGTATATCCCTGTAATCTGAGCAGGTAGAATTATGAGCTCCAAGAAATCCTGGAATTCATAGCAAGCAGTATTGTAAAATTTAAAGTATATATCTCCATGATGTAATCATTGTGGATTTATAAACATTTTTCATCACTAAAATGACACAAAAAATTAATTCATTCTTAGTGAGTATCTCCATATTTACCTTTAGACAATAAATAAATTGACTTGGAAAAGCTTCTTGAGTAGGTTGAAATCCCATTCTTCTGTAAGTAAAATTCACAAAAGATTTCAACTGTCCTTGGAATAATGTTTTGTTTGTTGATGTATACAGTGGCTATTCTTAGTGAGAAGGAAAGCAGCTGACTTCTGGATATTACTCCTATTTCCAGGAAACTCTGTTCTGCTTTTACTTTCAGTTGCTTTTATTAGAGGCAAGCAGAGACTCAATCTGTGTTGAGAAATAAGCTCTGAAATACACTTTTTATGAAAACTCATGGGATAAATCTATTCATTAGCATTTATCAAAACATAAGCTGGCAGGCTGAGAAAGGCAGAGCGCTAGAGAAGAGATGCAAAAAGGAATGATCCTTTCTAGTTTTTCTATTTAGGATGAAGCTGAATTCAAACACCTGTTGGACACAATGACAAGTAATTTCAGGATCTGAGCATCTGTTGTGAGAGCCTGAGTAAGAGTCTTGTTTTTAGGCTTATAGTTCTATCTATGTTGGCCTGAGGCCTAGATGTCCAACAGTTCTGACTTCTAATATTAGATATTAGATTGTCATATACAAACAGTATACAATATGTATCCTACTATGTCCAGCTCATACTAGTCTACATTGTGATCCTGATGTTGATCATGTTGCTTAGAGTAAGATGTTGTTGCTAATTTTTCGTGCTGAAGCAATTTCCAAAATGCCCCATTATATTTGCTGTTGACACTTGAATATTTTTAGCATAGAGAATTTCAATAAATATTCTTTCTAGGGTTATTCTCTACATGTTTTCATGCACATGACCATGTTCCTATCTGGTAGGAATTAGTGGACACCTTAAAGAGCCTTATTCAGCTTGGTAGATGATCTTAGTAATGAATGCCACTTTCTAGTTTATACCATAATAGCCCTTCAATTTCAACTGGAGTATAAACCAATAACAAACATTACATGTTGCTCAAATTATACAGCAAATTTTATGCCATATTATGTGGGTAAAAGAAAGCTTTTTGTTTCTTGGCTTAAAACCAAATCTCATTGTTCCTCCAGTTCTTTGACTAGCAGGCATATTTCTACTATGATACCCTGCTCTTTCTGAGTAAATACCAGTGATCTTTGACTCTTCTGCTTTGTTTTTATTCTTTGCTTAGTTTTCAGCTTGAGAAGCTGTTGCAGAACATTGGAACTTTCCTCCCTTTGCTCACAAAGTTGATTCTCTGACTAACTAGGAACTCTGTTAAAGTTCTCTGATTACCTCAGCAACACATGAATACAGTTTCATTTTCACTGTTCCTCTTGCCCAACACTTACTTGGCAGGCTGTCTTATGCGATTTGATGCTCAGCTTTAAGAGGAGTGCTTTCCTGACTAGCCAGACAGAAGAACTCAGAGGTAAGGCTGCTGAGAACTTGACTCCTGACTACAGAACCACACAGAGGTGAGTTCTGTGGAGAAACAAGGTCTTTGGTGTGCTATTTCCTTGAGGATCAGCAACAGGTAGCTAGGTAGCTAGGTCCATAGCAATTTTACTAGCTGGGGTGGGGTGGGGTAGGGTGTTGGGGAGGGGACAGAGGTTAAGGCAGCAGTGGAGTGGGAGGACATGGGAGGCTCCATGGTGTGTAACCATCCAGACTGCCTTTGGTAATTCAGCTCCTAAGGCTCCTTCAGTCCCTAGGCAGCCATGGGGTGGTGAACCCTACCAAAGCATACACAGGAAGAGCTCCTCTCCCTGAGGTTTCCAGCAGGGGCTGCAGAAGAGAGCCCTGCATGGGACACCTACCCTCCTCTCCCTCAAGGGACCTTAATTCTCTCCTGGGATTGAGGGACCACACCCAAACTCCAAACCCCAGCAGAGTCACTGCTGGAGGGTCGCTCCTTCCAGCACTCTCTTGCCCCAACTTCACCATTACCCTCAGTTCTCAGATGTTTCCCCGACGGTAGCTGCCTGGAATTGGAAAAGCTGAGAGCAAAAGTAGTCTTCACTAGTCCATTTGAAACCTCAGTGCACGGCTTGCCCATCTTCATGCTGTCCATGTGCACTAGTTCATGGATTTCCTGCAGCTGAGCTGCTTGGACTACTTTCTTTTCTCATTTCTTTATTTCAAGATTTCTTGAATGTTACAAACAAAGAAAGGTCAAATGTTACAAAGAACAGTAAGGTCTCAGCCTGGGATGTATTCTGAACTGTTTAACTCCCTTAAACAATTTATTGTGTTGAAGCTGAACATGTGAACATGAGGTCAAGATGTTGGGGGGCGGGGTGGGCAGAGAGAGGAGGGTGGGCAAATGCAGTCATAATATTCGATATTTATATGTGAAAATAAAACCATGTAAACTAAGGAGATGGGAGGGTGAAAGGGGTGTCTTCGATCAAGATGACTGTACTCACAAATTGGCAAGTGAAATTGAAACTCCTTTGTGCAAGTTCTTAAAGATAATTTTTTAAATGTGTTAGCTCCATAGTAAGACCCCAGTGTGCTTGTGTTATTTAGAGAAAATCAGTTTGGGATAGTTTTAATTTAATTGTGTCTTGGTCTAACTCAGGCAACAGCTTTTGGAAAACACTAATCCAGTATATGACCTTCTTCTCCTGTTTAATTTGAATTTGAAAGCATTTATGCTCACCATCTTAGTCCTGCACTGCAATCAGACATGGAGGAGAAGGAGAAAGAAGGGGAGAAAGAGGGGGAGGTGAGAAGGGAAAGGATTGGCAGAGATAGGGAGAAAATAGAAGTGGCAGAGAGAGAGAGATCAATGAAAAAGGGACAAGGGAGAGAGAGGTAGTCAGGGAAAAGATAGGTAAAAGACAGAGGAAGAAGAGGAGCATGGGGAGAAAAACAAGAGGAGAGAAGAGAGAGAAGGGAGTAGAAAAAAGGTAGGAAGGGAAGGAGAGTAGAGAGAAAGAAAATGAAAGAGGGGAAGGAGGGGAAAGAAAAAGAAAGGGAAGAAAGAACAAAAGAAAAAGAAAACAGAAAGAAGGAAAGAAAGAAAAACAAAAAAGAAAGAAGTAAGGAAAAAAAGGAAAGAAAGAAAGAGAGAAAGAACAATAAAGAATAAAGGAAGAATGGCAGGAAAAAAGTGAAGACCAGGAATGAAACAAAAATTTACTATTTTATCTTCCATTGCCCAATGCTTTTTATTTTTATTTTTTTGTCATGGGGATTGAAATCAGGGCCTGTCTCTGAGCTCTTTCACTCAAGGCTAATTCCCATTCTGAGACAGAACCACATCCAGATTTCTGGGTGTTAATTGGAGGTAAGAGTCTCACAGACTTTCCTGCCCAGGCTTGAACCACGATCCTCAGATCTCAGACTCCTGAGTAGCTAGAATTATATATTCTATCTATAATTCTATATATAGTTATAGAATTATAGCCACCAGCACCCTGCTTCCCAGTGCTTTCTTAAAAGTCAAGTCTAAAGAAAAGCAATCTTGAGTTTCTCTTGTGTCTAACACAGTAGTTGAAAGGTCATGGTTGACCCAAATTTTTGCGTTCTCTAACAGCTACAGAAGAAAGGAAGTTTTACAGAATAACTGTATGAAGAAGCCATTTGGAAGGCAGGTTTTTGGTTTCTTTTTCTGACACAAATTCTCTTCTTCAGCCTAGTTTCCTTGGTAGTTTATAATTTTCAGGGCATAGTGACACTTATTAACTCACTGTCTCATTTGTTCTTTGGAGGGAACAGGACCATCCCACTGCAAAAAATTTTAAAATATTGATTTTCTTAACCTGTACCATAGTGAATCAAGCAGGACTAGTTTCATTTATACTGTTGACAAGATAATGAAGGTGTACAGAGGCAGGTTCTCCTTCCAGGTCTCATAGTGAGTAAATGATGGGAACCCTGGGGTTTGACCCCTGGAAGACTGTCTTCTGAATCTTTGCTGTGACATCTCTGTTGGATCTGGATTCCTGTTTCCCCATTCATCCTCCATGGGTCCTGCTTGCAGCATCTTTCCACTGCTTCTCTCCTGCCTACTCTTCCTCCTCACAGGAAGCCTCTTTCCTTATTCCCATGGATCAGTGTCTCCTTCATATTCAAACTGACTCTTGGCTGGGAGCCATGGAACTGATTCTACCCAAAAGCCAGTATTTTACTCATTTAGAATTTCACTCCTCTCGCCCTGGTACATACTGAAGTTTATATAGTTTATAATAGACATGATTTGACATATCCCACAAATATTATGTAGTATTTAAATGCTTCACAACCTACTCTAGAATTTCAAATGACAAGGGGGAGTAATGAGTTTGATACACTGTATAAAATCCTTTACTGTCTGAAATACTGGTACTCAATTTGTATCATTTTATTTGAATGGTCATCATTTTATTAGAATTATTTTGATTCATGTAATATTCTTTTTTATTGTGAAAATACTATACAAATTGGTTTCAATTACATAGGCAAGGTAATGAGTACATTTCTTTTTTTTTTTTTT
>NW_012267294.1:2084217-2084888 GCF_000151885.1 Dipodomys ordii | reverse complement strand
TACCTGGTATCTGCAACCGGTACCTGGTATCTGCGAGCGGCCCCCTGTGTCCATGAGTACATTTCTTATCAAGCATTTTTGCCTCCTCCTTTATTTCCCCTTCCCATCCCTTCCCATCTCCCCACCCGCTCCCTCCTTACCGCCCCCCCCCCGCAACCTCCCTGGCCAAAGTTGTAAAGTTCGTGTTTTGACATAAGTTCTTCTATATCTCATTGTTGCAATGGGTCCACCCATATCTCCATTTAAGCAATTAGTTTTTTCCCTTTCCCTCCACAAATTATACCATCATCAAATACCATGAAAACAGGGGTTATACCGTGGAGGAGGGACATACAAAGAAACAAAGAAATTATCTTATTTATATGTTAGAAACAATCACAAGAAAGAAAAAAAATTGATTCCTAATCTTGGGGTTCATTTCACCTAACATCAACTTATCTGACCATTTCTGCTTGTCCCAGACATATACTAGTTATTGCAAATAAGGGAAACCATAAGACCTATGTTTCTTTGGGCCTGGCTTACTTCACTTCATATGGTTTTTTCCAAGTCTTTCCAATTCCTAACAAATGGGGTAATATCACTCTTTCTGATGGAGGCATAGAATTCCATTGTGTATATATACCACATTTTCTTGATCCATTCATCTACTGAGGGGCATCTGGGTTGGT
>NW_012267294.1:2060302-2084167 GCF_000151885.1 Dipodomys ordii | reverse complement strand
GGGCATCTGGGTTGGTTCCATATCTTAGCTATGGTAAATAATGCTGCAATGCACATAGTTGTGCTGGAAGATTTAGTATGGTCTTGTGGTGATCATTTGGGTAAATGCCAAAAGTGGGATTGCTGGGTCATAGGGGAGCTCTATGTGAAGTCTTTTGAGGAACCTCCATACTACTTTCCAAAGTGATTGAACAAGTTTACATTCCCACCAAAAATTCAGTAAGGTTCCCTTCTGTCCACATCCCTTCCAGCATCTGTTGTTATTAGAATTCTTGATTCAAGCCATTCTTACTGGGATGAGGTGGTATCTCAATGTTGTTTTGATTTGCATTTTTTTATGGGTAGGGAAGTTGAGCATTTCTTCATGTGTCTATTGGCCATCCTTCTTTCCTCTTCAGAGAAGTTTCTTCTTAAGTCTTTAGCCCAATTATTTATAGGGCAGTTGTTTCCTTGATTATTTGTTGTTGGAAGATTTAAGTTTTTGAGTTCCAGGTATATTTTATATGTGAGACCCTTGTCTGTTGTATGGCTAGTGAAGATCTTCTCCCAATCCGTGCGCTTTCTATTGATCTTGTTACCTATGTCCTTTGCCATGCAGAGGCTCTGCAATTTCATGAAATCCCATTTGTCCAATCTTTCTTTGATTTGTTGTGTTTCTGGGTCTCTTTTAAGAAAATTTTGGCCTGTGCCAAGGACACCTATGGTTTCTCTATTCCGTCCTGTAATGTTTTCAGAGTGTCTGATTTGACTCTGAGGTCTTTAATCCATTTGGATTAGATTCTGGTGCAGGGTGATATATAGGATCTAGCTTTAGTTTTCTACAAGTGATTAACCAAGTTTGCCAGCTCCATTTACTGAAGAGGCTGTCGTTCTTCCATTCTATTTTTTTTAGCTTCCTTATCAAAGATTAGATGGCTATAGGTCTGTGGGTTCATTTCTGGGTTTTCAATTCTAGTCCATTGGTCATGTTATCCTCTATCTTAGTTTATCCTTGTTTTATTCTACTAGTAATTTGTTCATGTAACCATCATGGTATTTCCATTCTTATGCTGCCATAGTGGTATATAGTGTAATTATACCAGCATACTGTAAAATTTTGAGATCCTCAGGGTGACTCTGAGAACACCTTTCACCTTCCAATTTCTGTTCTTCTTTTTTTTCCACACTGTAATAGAACACTTGCATTCATCTAGATAATTAACAGACTACTAGAAAGACTAAATGTTTTAGCCTTATTTGTGATTGGAGTTTCAAATTTACCAATCATAGTGTGAGCAGATTTATTATGCAATGATGAATCATCTAAGAAATGTCCTTGAAAAAGTGGTAGACTACCTGACCCTTACTGATAGGATGGTACCTATGATAATGAGCTGTTCTGGCCAGGAGCTGTTATGTTGAAAATTGAGGGGATGAGTGGGGCTGGGAGACATGGAGAAGAATGAAGGAAGGGTAATGTTGATCAAGATGCACTGTCCTCACAAACTGAAATGTTGAATTGAAACCCCTCTGTATAGCAACTGAAAGATAAAAATGTATTAAAAATAAATTAATTTTGTAAAAAGAACTTAACAGACATTCTACAAGTGAGATTGTACTTGCTCCTGGGGTTGCCACTAGATCTGTATGCTATTAATCTTTTATTCTTTCTTCTATTTCTTTTTTTTGGGGGGGGGAGTGCAGGTTAACATGGCATCAGAATCCACTGTGATGGCCCCCATTTGTCTAGTGGAAAATGAGAAAGAGCATTTGATGGTGAACCCCGAAGCAGTCAAGATTCTTGAAGCGATTACAAAGCCTGTGGTGGTGGTGGCCATTGTAGGAATGTATCGTACAGGAAAATCTTACCTGATGAACCTCCTGGCAGGACACAACCAAGGTGAGTGCTTTCTTAGGACAGGAGCCATTTGCTGGGATCCTTGATAATGCAAGGTAATCATGCTTGTTATACCATCAAGAAGAATCTGACTCCTGCTAAGGGAAAATCTTTCAATCTTTTTTAAGATTGACATGAAAGCTTATCATTTTAAATCCATACTCATAAGATCTCACCCTACTCTAGTAAAAAACAGGAATTTTCCTTATTCTGTTTAGTGACCTACAAGAAGAGTATTCTAGTGCAATCCAATCTTACCTACTCAGTTCCTTTGATTATTTCCTTCCTCCCATTGACATAATTTCATTAAGTCTGTAGAACCAATGCAGATATCACCCAGTATGCTTTGTTTATAAAAGTGAAATAAGATTGTGAGATATAAGAAAAGCAGAAAGAATTGCATTTTCTAAAAAAATATGATTTATAATTTTTACTAACTTTATAAGTACTATAAACCATATAAATAATGTAGAAAAATTGTTTCCAATACTGTCATGGGTATTTCTTATTTTGTTAAATGCAGGGTGATTTTGTGATTTTTTATTTATTTTTAAATTTTATTATCTTCAAGTCATTGCACAAACACATCAGCACTCAACAGAGCAGTTCATGATTGCAGTGCATCTTGATCAGTGTGGGTGATTTCCTTAAATAAGGTCATTTTATTTGCTCCTTCTTGGTTTCCAGAAAATCTGTCACTAGTTCTATCAATCCTTTGCCTATGAAGGTTTCCTTCATTACATTTTATTTCTTCTCTTCTAGTTCATTTATTTTAAAGGACAGACTCCCAGTATGATATTCTCAGAACTTAAAGCACACCTGTATTAATATTTTTCTCTTTGGTTGCAGGTTTCCATCTGGGCAGTACAGTGAGGTCTCAAACAAAAGGTATCTGGATGTGGTGTGTGACTCACCCAACGAAACCAAATTTCACCTTGGTCCTTCTGGACACTGAGGGTCTGGGTGATGTGGAGAAGGTAAATAAAAATCATGGAGAATTCATTTGGTTGTATTTCTTAACTTAGCAGTTGTCACTTTAATTAAATTTCCACTGCTTAATTCAATTCCTACAACTACAAATCCAGTTATGGATTAAGGCTAAATTGTCTCTTTGCATTACTCTGATAAACCCTAATATTTTGATGAATTATTATTCTTTTTAAAACTTTCCTCCTTTTTCTGACTTTGATTTTTGGAAGTGGGTCACTAGATCTACCCATTCTTTGTTCTTTGATTGGTCAAAATCAGGCTTTTGTACATCCTAGACAGTGTTCTACCAATGTGCTACAACTTTAATCTAGTATAGACATCTTAATGTGAGATGGTAGTGACACTAAATTCTACCTCAGACCCAGGGAGCATGTACATGTGCTATCGGAGATCTTCCGTAAGGAAGAATTTTCCTCTACTCTGTCAGCTGCTTATTTACTCAATTATTCATATCTGCATAAAAGAAAGTCTATGTATGCTTTGATTTATGCTTTTCTGGAAGGTATTGGGGAATGACCAAAGAAGAGCCTTGCATACATTCTAGTTATATGCTTACCACTGAGCTGGACTCTGGTTTCTATACCTTGTTTTTGCTTTGTTCCATCTTTGGATATTGAGAGTTCTTTCAGTTTGTTGTCATGTTATGGTGAAATTTTCTCTGCAGCTGAGAGTATTATCCAATGTAGTAAATATTCGCTAAGGACACCAATTCTAAGTCCCTATCCTATATTCTATAGATCCATCAGTAAAAGGTAAGGACCTAGTTCAGGAGCCAATACACATTTTGTATAACCAGTACAGGTGCTATAGATGTCCAGAAGTGGCCATACAATTTAGGTATATGGGTCAGAGACTATTTCCTAGGGGTATGGACATCTCAGCACTAACTTATGAGGCCAAGAGGACTTTAAATCTATTACCATAATATAAATTGCTTTTGTCTAGAATTACTCACTTCCTCTGTAATTTGGTGGGAGTTGAGTAGTACTTAATTGTATTTTTCTATACTTCATGGTCCATCTCATCCTTCATCTTGTTTCTGCTTTATCTTTCAGCCCTTTACACATGCTCACTGCTTCAGCCAAATGATATGACTATGTGATACATATATATGACTTACACTTTATAATATTTCTCATTTGTCTACTATTGGTTTTACAATGTGTATGATCTTTTAATCTCTTCTTACACATTCTATCAGCGTTTTAAATAAATGAAGCAGATTGAAACAACAGCTATTATTCCACTGAGACATTCACAAGTGTAAATCTGCAAAGCATTTTTTCCTATTTACTAAAATGGTCAATTTTCTCTCACGCAATAAAATTTTAGTGTATTATTGGCAAAGATGATCATCTTGGATGCATATATGCATATAGATGCATATATGTTGCATTTGTTTATATACTATATATGATTTTTTTTAATATTGTGGCATCCTACTGCATATAGTTGCTGTAGAGAATATTTATGCACATTGACAATATCATTCACTCTAAGAAACCTAGGCCTGAGGAATGTCACTGTTAATGAAAAGCAAGTGTAAACAGGATAATTTCATAAACATTGATCTTTGTGTTCTCTATTAGAATTGAAGTCCTAAATGAACAATAAATGAAAGAATGAAACAAGTAGACTTCTCTGTTCCTTGCTCTCATGTGCTTTCTAGTGTGATCCTAAGAATGACTCGTGGATCTTTGCCTTGTCCATTCTACTCAGCAGCAGCTTTGTCTACAACAGCATGGGAACCATCAACCAGCAAGCCCTGGATCAGCTGCAGTATCCTTCCTTGAAAAGAATAGTCATCTAGTATTGAGTTTAGGAAAATGGCAACTAACCCTGTTTCTTTAAGTGACTCAGTTTTCCTGCTTGAGAAAAGGTACATTACACAAAATGGAATGTTATCAATGGGTTTGTAGGTGAGATCTGAAATTTGTTCATGATGTATGGTGCTTTTCATTCCTTAGCTAAGATCCCAGCTATGTAACTGAACTAACAGAGCTAATCAGAGCAAAGTCCGCTAAGAAGTCTGATGAAATGGATGACTCTGATGAATTTGTGAGTTTCTTTCCAGACTTTGTTTGGGTTGTTCGGGATTTCATTCTGGAGCTGAAGTTAGATGACCAGCCCATCACAGAGGATGAATATCTAGAGAATGCTTTAAAGCTTATTCCAGGTACCAGAGGGAGGCTGGGGAAGGGGAAGGATTCAGTAGGGTTATGGTATATACTAAGCCCTTTTAATCTGCATTGGATGTGCATGCCTATTTGAGATTGGGCTATGCTACAGTATGATACTAATTATACGAAGGCAACTAAGCAGTTGCCTTTTAAAAATATCACTCTGTTTAAAAAATTACATTTTTATTCTATTAAAATGTACATTTTAAAAAATGTAGTGTATTTTTCTACTTTATAGTTCTCTAGTATCATTTATGACAACAATTCTCATATCTAAAAAAGTTAAATATACTTCAATAGACCATTTTATGAAATACTACATGTAAGCCAATGATTTATAGAATTCTATCAGTTCTCATAGATGATATGTCATAGAACTTGAAGTTTCAAAATAAAAACCAACAATTCTTTCTAATATGTTGTACCTGAACATTTAAAATAACGTGTTCTACTGAAATAGTTCATCAACAGAACCATATACAAATAACATATTCACAAAATATGTTTTAAAAATGTTTTGGTTTTTCATCTGAACAATTAGTAAACCCACAGAGACTTCTATGCTTGTTCTAGTGTTATCATTTGAAAGTCTTCAAGTGGAATATAAAATCACTAAAATGGGCACAAATACTGGATCAAATTATTTAAGGCCCATTAACACCATGAAAAATCATCCCTATTATAATCCATCCTATAATGTTGAAAGGTCCATATTAAGTTTTGGTTTTTTGTTTGTTTTTTGTTGGTCATGGGGCTTGAACTCTGGGCCTGGACACTGTCCATGAGCTCTTCAGCTCAAGCGGACTGCTCTAACACTTAAGCCACAGCTCTACATCCTATTAAGTTTTTTTTAACTTATTTTTATTCTTTTATTGTGAAAATACCATACAGAGGAGTTACAATTACATGGGCAAGATAACGAGTAGATTTCTTATCAAGCATTGTTGCCTCCTCCTTTGTTTTTCCCCTACCATCCCTTCCCTCCCACCACCACAACTATACTCCTCTACCTCCCCACTTCCCCACCCCGTCTAAATTGTAAAGTTTGTTTTTCAACATACTGTCTTGTACAAAGTGGTTTTTATTTTCTTGCTATTGTTTCTAACGTATTTATAATGTACCATGTGATGTTTTTGTTTTTGTTTTTTTGCATGTTCCTGCCCCAGAGTATAACCGCTGTTCTCACTGTATTTGATGTCCGTGCTCTGCATCTTGTATGTACACTTCTCTAATTTGGGGAGGGGATGGGAAAAAACAAAATGCTTATTGATCAATGCTCTAGTTGTTCACATTGACTCTGTAAAACCTCATAGAGTAATTTAGAGAATGAAGAGATATCCATAATACATCTAAGTTAATTTTACTGTTCGAACTTTTCAGTGAAAATAGTCTTTAAGCAATTTGTGGTATGTACTTATACTTGTGAGTGTGTGTGTGTGTGTGTATATATATATATGTATATTTCTAACAGCTTTTCTGTTCTGACTTTAGTATTATGTATCTTCTTTCTAGCATTTTCTCCTGTAGCAACTTATCCTTTGCAGATATAATTTTATTTTATGTCTTAGATTTCATTTCTGACAAAGATACACTAGAATCAGAAAACTGCTTCTACCATTTTGCTTCACTGAGTTAAGTTATTAACTCAGGAGTGTTTTGCCAGAACTAGGGATACTAATCAATTTTTTTCCTTTTGTGGACAGATAGATGCCTAATCTTCAATTACTTCTTGGGTTTTGCCTCTGTGCACAACGTTGGTTTGCAATGAAATATCATTTTAAGGATTGTGAGACAGTGATGTAAAATCTCTGGAACGAAAATACTCAGCCCCTTGTCTGATGGCTGCCCTTCCAATGATCAATTTTTTCCTTTTATTTTTTATTGTAAATGCTCAAAATGTGTTATTGAATTTGTGTGTTGTCTAAAGACAAGTATCTTAATTTTTCTTATAGATCAACTTTCATTTATAACTGTTACAATTAGGGCTCGCTACTGTGTATTATTCATATATGACTGCATTTTTGACTGACAGTTTTTTATATCCATTATCAACTTTTTTCATTTTATTTTATTTTTTGTTGTGAAATTTCCAAACAGAGGGGTTACAATTACATGAGCAAGATAATGAGTACATTTCTTTTCAAGCATTGTTGTCTCCTCCTTTGTTACCCCTTTTCATCCTTTCCCCTCTCCCCACCCGCCCCCACATTCCCCCATAATGACTAGTATATGTCTCAGGCAAGGAGAAACTATTAGACAAGTTGATGTTAGGTGAAATGAACCCCAAGATAAGGATTCAATTTTTTTCTTTCTTGCGATTGTTTCTAACATATTTATAAGATGATTTCTTTGCTGCTTTGTATGTCCCTCCCCCATGGTATAACCCCTGCTTTCACTGTATTCCTTTTATTTTTTGTAGGCAAGAATCAGAAAATTCGAAATGCCAACTTGCCTAGGGAGTGCATTAGGCATTTCTTTCCAAAACGCAAATGTTTTGTCTTTGATCGACCTACAAAAGAAAAGGAACTCTTAATTCATATTGAAGACTTGTCAGAAGACCAGCTGGATTACAATTTTCAAGTGCAGTCCAAAACCTTTTGCTCCTACATCTTTGCCAATGCAAAACCCAAGAACTTGAGAGAGGGAATTATTGTCACTGGGAAACGTGAGTCTTCTTTGCTTCTGGATTTACCTCTTTTCTTAATTACCTTAAGTAATGCTTTGATTACATTTTTGCATTTGCTAAAGGTATAGAAAAATAGTAGTTCATGCTTCATATAATTTCATCTTTTCTAACTATTGTTGGTCTACATTGATCTTTATTGAGATAGAATATACCTTAAGAAACTATTCCACAGATCATATAAGAGCCGACTGATGCTAAGATTAATTCCTGTGTTTTAGATTAAGTCACTTGGGAAAGTGTTCTGTATGGATAGAAAAATATTTTGTGAATTTAAACTAGTTATGAATCATATAAGATGCCAAGTACCTATAGGATCATTAAGAGTTTAAAATCAAAATTCAGTTAATTTCTAATTACAGAAGTGGCTTCAGGATGTGGACAACATGCACACATAATATTAAGTTCTGCCATGATGTTCTTCTTAAATTAACATGCAGATTTTCATTCCTATTTAGAGTTGGGTCCCAATAGTGAGACAATTTAATTCATTTGTAAACTTCATTCATTTTGCCTGTGTAATCTGCTATTTCTTAACTTTATATGAAATTCTCTAGACAGAATTCATTGATCATATTGGTGGTTATTAGTGATGTAAATTATAAAGTGTGAATTAAGAGCCTGAAAGAAAAAAATTAATAAGAAAAAACAGTGCTGCCAGAAGAAGTAGACTTTGTCAAATACGATAAAGGAATTTGATATCAGCTACTCAGGAATCAGTGATTGGGAAGATAATAAATTGGGGTACTGTAGGGCAAAAACTCATCAAGAAGCTACCTCAATCAGTAACTAGGCATGGTGGCTTGTGTCTGTTAACACAGATATGCAGAAAGCGTAAAAAGGAGGCTCACAATTCATGATAGCACAGGTATATACAAAGGATGCTATCCTTAAAATAATATCAGAAGCAAAAGTGGGGCTAGGAATGTGGTGTAGTGGCAGAGTGCTTGCCTAGCATGCATGAAGCCCTGGGTTTGATTCCTCAGTACAACATAAACAGAAAAAGGCAGAAGTAGCGCTGTGGCTCAAGAGGCAGAGTGCTAGCCTTGAGCAAAAGAAGCTCAGGGATAGTACCCAGGCCCCGAGTTCAAGACACAGGACTGGAAAAAAAGAAAAATGTGTTGGTGGTGTGGTTCTATTCATATAGCATTTGCTTAGTAAGCATGAGGCCCTGCGTTCGAGCCATGATATCACCAAAAAAATGTGAAAGTTGTTTAAAGTCTTAATGTTTTTCACAATGCTATTTTTAGAATAAAATAGAAGTGTATCTTGATGTTTATCCTTAAATTATTGGGCTCATCCAGGCCTGGGGACTCTGGTGGAGACTTATGTCAGTCCTATCAACAGTGGAGCAGTGCCATGTTTGGAGAATGCTGTGACGACCCTGGCGCAGCGTGAGAACTCAGCAGCTGTGCAGAAGGCAGCCAACCACTACAGTCAGCACATGGCTCAGCAATTGAGGCTCCCCACTGAGGACCTCCAGGAGCTGTTGGATGTGCATGCGGCCTGTGAGAGAGAAGCCATCGCAGTCTTCATGGAGTTATCATTCAAGGATGACAAGTGGGAGTTTCAAAAGGATTTAATGGTAAGATGTCTGCTCCTGGTCTGTCTTTCCCTTTTGAGACAATGCTTATGCTCATCATTTTAATCTTATGGATCATTTGCTATCTGTACTTTTAGGAGCCTGGAATTTTATGAGTGTGAGGATTCCTACAGGCTGATGGATGCAAGACATTTTATCTTTTATCGTTGCACAATAAATTACAATATGGTTGGCAAGTAAAAAACCCAGACACCAGTGGCTCATGCAGTAATCCTACCTACTCAGAAGACTGAGATCTGAGATCATGGTTCAAAGCCAATCTGGGTAGGAAAACCCATGATACTCTTGTCTTCAATTAAACAGCCAAAGTCCAGAAGTGGAGCTGTGACTCAAATGGTGCTAGCCTTTATCAAAAAGCTCAAGAATAGCTCAGGCCTTGAGTTCAAGCCTCAGGAACAGCATTTAAAAAACCACATGTGCATTTATAAATTTTCCATACCATTGTATACATATGACCTATGGTTCTTTATGTCATATGCAATCATATACTTATAACATACAGTTGATATATCTATATAAAATACAGTCCTGTTTATCGTAAGTATAGTGTGTGGATGTTGGATAAGCCAACAAGTGCTCTGCTCAGAGCACCCAAATGAGGTCAGAACTTCAATCATTGCAAACAAGTTGCTGTCAGGATTAAAGCACTTCACACTCTGATGTGCACACTGCAAGAATTAACAAGTGGTTCCCAAACCATGAACATATGAGAAACTTCAGAAATATTTGCAAACTTTTTTTAATGCATTCCTTTTCATCCTTGCAACACACATCCTGAGCTTACTCTCCTTTTAGCCACATTCCACGTGCTATAGCTTCTTTTATGGCTATATTGTTGTTCATCACTGGGCTGTTGAAAGAATTGTGTGGGGCCTGTAATTAAATCCCATCATTTTACAGAGAATGAGCCTGGCTCCCAGAATATTCAGGGACTTACCAATATTACTCAGACAGTTTTCAGAAGTGGTAATGGCTCCGTCCCCTGTCCCCATGTGCTCCGAGGCCTTCACCTTACTTTTTCCATGAAGATCACCATGGAATTTCTTTCTAATGCCTTTATTGTACTGTCTTCCTATCATCTTCACAGAACACCATAGAGAGAAAGAAGGAAGATTTCATCTTGCAGAATGAAGATGCATCTGGCAAATACTGCCAGATGGAGCTGAAGAAAATTTCCCAGGCTTTTATGGAAAACATTTCCAATGGCACTTTCTCTATATCTGGAGGGCATAATCTCTACTTGGAAGGCAAGAAGAAGGTTGAGCAGGACTATCATCTAGTTCCCAGGAAAGGGGTAAAGGTGAGGAATAAGGGGATGAATTGCAGTTAGTCAGAGAATCTCATTTATGTATTTATTTGTTTATTTATATATTCATATATTGTCAGTTGTGGGGTTTGAACCCTGGGTTTGGTCTCTGTCCCTGTACTCTTCAGCTCAAGGCAAGTGCTCAACTGCTTGAGACACAGTACCACTTCTAGTTTTCTAGTGGATGTTTGGAGGTAAGAGTCTCTTGGACTTTCCTGCCCTGGCTGGCTTTGAACTGTGATCCTCAGATTTCAGCCTCCTGAATACCTAGGATTACAGGCGTGAGCCATTGGCACCTGCATGGGGATCTCATTAATAAAGAACACAGAATCATTTGTGAGAAGAAAATCTGCATTTTCCTTCTGTATCCACAATTAATTATTCTTAACCCAGAAACTTCCAAGTAGAGTAGGATTTTTTCTTAAAAGAAACCGTGCAATCGTTTCTTAATTAAGTTAATGAGATATGAAAATTAAACATACCCTTTGTTCTATTCACAAGAAACTGATAGTCTTGCCTCAGATACAAATGGTAAATTGAATTTAACAAGATAAGTTATGTCATGCTGGCATGAACACCAAGTAAAAATAATGGTGAGGTTAATATGGTGATAATATTAGTGTTAATGCTCACACATATTCAAAATCATATTTTATGTTTCATTTTGGGTTTTTTTCTTTTTGTTTGATTTAAGTCAAGGTGTTTCATGTATCTTAAGCTGGTTCCAACTCATATCATTTCCACTTCAGCCTTAACAATTCTATGATTAGAAGTATGTACCACTATTTCTCAATTTTGACCCCCTAATTTGTATCATAAATACTCAGTAACCTGTAATTTCAGGCTACTTGGACACCTATAATTTAAATTTCAGAAATATCCTATAAATTACTACTAATGTTATCCAAGTTTTGTGGTTGAGAAATATGAGGCATAGGGAAGCCAGTAGGTTGTAAATTCCTAGAGCCTGTACTCAGGAAACCTGGTAGACAGTTCATAGGATAGCCATACAGAACTCTGGAGTTAGCTCAGGAAAGATTTCTCTAAGAGTAGAATGAAGGTCAAGATGAATTATCAGAGGATCCCTTGTATTTTAAATAAAAGAATACAGGAATCTTGGTAGAAGAATAGAATGTAGGGATATATTTTTTATTTTTGTGGTAATATATTTTGAACCTAGGTATTCCTACTTGCTCAGGTAGTGTGCTGTCATTGGACCCATTCCTTTAGTTTGGCTCTCTGCTGGTTATTTTTTTTGTTTTTTTTGGGGGGGGTCCGGTGGTGGGGCCTGAACTCTGGGCCTGGGCGCTGTCCCTCAGCTCTTCAGCTCAAGGCTAGCGCTCTACCACTTGAGCCACAGCGCTACTTCCGGCTTTTTTCTTTTTGTTTATGTGGTGCTGAGGAATTGAACCCAGGGCCTCAGGCATGCAAGGCAAGCACTCTACCACTGAGGCACCTTCCCAGCCCTCTGCTGGTTATTTTGGAGATAGTGACTCATGGATTTTTCTGTCTAGGCTTGTTTCAAATGAGGATCTCCTGTATCTCAATATCTCACTAGTTATGATTTGTAGGCATGAGCCACCAGTGCCAAGGTAGAGAGTATATACTAGAGAGTATACATTTTAGGTACATGTAAATCTCATTGATATCCTGGAATAGCAATAGATTTCTCTGTTGCAAAAGAAAAAAAAAGTATTGAATCTGGTTGCTGGTGTCTCATGCTTATAATGCAAGCAAGTATACACACACACATACATATATACATACATATATATGTATGTATGTAAATAATCTCAGCAGGCTGAGGATTGCAGTTCATAGCCACCAGGAAAACATGTGGTAGTTATCTCCAATTAACCACCAGAAGCCAGAATTGGCATTGTAGTTAAAAATGGTAGAGTGCTAGTCTTGAGCACAAAGATCAGTAAGAACAGCCAGGCCATTAGTCCAAGAAGGAGAGTAGGGCAGAGGCTGCTAAAAGTGTTTCTAAGCATTACAAGAGAGATTGGCTTTGCTTTTATGGTTCAAGAAGGAACAGACACAGAGGAATCTTGAAGACAATTGAAATTTTACAGGATTTAGAGGGAAATAATTTCTGCAACAAGAGAATAGACTTTTGTAGTTTGACATATTCCACTTGTTTATTGGTCTCCTAGGCAAATGAGATTCTCCAGACATTCCTGCAGTCCCAGGATGCTATAGAAAAATCGATCCTACAGTCAGACAAAGCTCTCACTGATGGAGAGAAGGCCAGAGAAGGTACTGGGGAAGGTAATGCTTTCAGAAGAGGGGGTTGGTTCCTGAAAACCTTAACTGATGGACATGAACATCTTTATGAAAGGAGCTTCCTGTTCTACACTAGAATGTACAAGATGCTAAATCTGAAAAATAAGAGATCAGGTCTAGTCATATCCAGTGTGGCAGCTCATTTCCATGTCATTCTCTCATGTGCCTGGGTTTGATCGCTGGAAAAATTCAGAGACAGTTTGGGTTCTGATCCCAGTGGGTAGCATTAAGGCTTGATTCTTGTTGTTTTTCTTCTCTAAAACCAATGTGGAATAGCTGAGCGGGCTGCAAAAGAAGCAGCTGAGAAGGAGAAGGAGATGCTAAGACAGGAACAGAAGGAACAGCAGCAAAAGATGGAGGCCCAAGAGAAAAGCTACAAGGAAAATATGGCCCAACTACAGGAGAAGATGGAAAGGGAAAGAAAGAATCTGATCAGAGATCAGGAAAAGAAGCTGGAACACAAGCTGAAGGTGAGTCTGATGGGGCCTGGGATATATCACAAGGATACTTGTGAGCCGGCCTTTGCCAGCTCCTCCCACCTTCTTGAGAGAATCACAGGGAGCTAGGAGCACATATGTTCTTACTACCCATGAATCAGGAGGAAACATTAGACAATTGTGTCAAAGAACACTGTGGTCCTGGATTGTGGGGAAAGAGAGACAGAGACAAAGAGAGAGACAAGGACATCCTTAGCTCCTAGGGTTGTTAAGGGAAAACTCTTGATATTCAGTAAGTTTTATTTTCAAGGTTAACTTTTTCATTTCGTAGATTCAAGAAGAAATGCTTAAAGAAGGATTTAAAAATAAATATGAAGATATTTGTACAGAAATAATTCAACTGAAGAAGGAGATTGAAACAAGCAAGACAGAGAAGCTATGGGGAGGAAAATTATTGGATGGACTGGGTGATGTGCTTCTTTTATCAGCGCCACATCTTCATGCTAAGTTAGTTGGTGCCTTTTTGAAAGGGGTACCCTACACAATGAAATAGACTCCAGATTTCTTTTAAGAATTAATAAAGAAAGCCATTCTTTTGACTGAATCTTAATTTTCAAGTTGATATCATGCTATTTTTTAAAAAGGTTAAAAGAGGACACAGGAATGGAGGGATGATGAGCAAATGCAGTCATTATATTTAACATACATCATATTAAAAATGAACAATGTAATGGTGGGTAGGGACCAGGGGAAAAAGTATGGGGAAAGTGACGGAAGGGGGAACATTACCCAAGAATTATTGTACCTGAGTTATGGAACTCTGACACATTTGTGCAGTTTCTTAATAAGAACAATAAAAGTTCAGTTTATAACTATTAAAAACAAAAATATATAGGCTATTAATTAGCTCAGTGGAAATGAAAAAAAGTAACTTGAATATATCAGGGCCTGCTGTACAAAACCTGAAGTTAATATCAGTCATATTAGTTTAACAAATAAGCTGATTAGAAAACATACTGAAAGAAAATACTAATCTATGTAATATATCAAAATTAATGAATGATAATAAAATTTTTAAGTAAAAAGTTGTTCTTAAAAGTCCATGAAGTACTGTAGAATAAAAATCAGAAAACTCTTTAAATTATTACTAAACTATCAATTTTAGATTGATAGGATCAAAATGTAGGTGATTCCTAAGGCAATATGTCGATATACTGTGATTCAAAGAAATATGTAACACAAATTTTCAGGAAGCGTATTTTAATATTTATATGTCATATTACAATATTAAAATTCCCTTGAGAGGCGAGGCAAAAACCAATGTTCAGCAAGATAAAACACCAAGAATTGTGTACTCAAAAGAGGTGAGGTGAAGGGGACGTGGGGTAGATTAATGAACAAGAGAAGAGAGGGAGAATGCAGTCAAGAATGTAATGTTTAACCACAAAATTAAAAAAGAATAAGAGAAGGGGAGATAAAAAATGGAGGATGAGAAAAAGATAAGAAAAAGGAGGGTGACATTGATCAAGATATATTTTGTTTAGAAACTGCTCCTTTGTACAACTACTTAAACTTAATAAAAAGAAAAAGTATGAATAAAGCAATCAAGGAAATTCTAGAAAATGAAAAGTTGGATCAATTAGAGAGCAAAATCTCCAACCATGTTCTAGACTCCAACCCATAAATAGCATAGTGGCACCAGCCTCTGAATATTTCCATAGGAGTAAAAAAAAATCTAGGAGTACAGGTATTGTAGAATCATTCATGCAATGAATTTCAAATTTTATTTGTCCAAAACAAATATAAAAATCTGTCTCTCTCTTTATATGTGTGTGTGTGTGTGTGTCTACAAATAACCACACTATGGAGCACCTTCAAAAAAGAAATCTAGACAGGTATGTCACTAGATAATAAAATAAGGTTATTAACTTTAAAAATCAGTGCTATAAACAACATCCACCTTGAGATAATGGAGCAAATATGTAAAAAGTAATTGAAGCTTCATTGCAAATTTGTGCAAAACAAATTTCTGAGATGCCAGTGCCCACTATAGATTAGTCAGGAATATCAGATTTAGTTTTTATTTGACCTTACTACTTAGTCAAAAAGAAATAAGGAATAGAACAGAAAACAAAAAGTAGCAAACATTTGCAGGCTAGAAATAATCCCCCTACAGGATGGACTATTAATGTTGTGGAAAATGGCACCAGGCAGTTCAACAGGAAGAATGTGGCTATCACAACAACCGAAGAAGCACACTTCTGCATCCTCATCTTTCTTTCCATATGTATTCTCTATAAAGCCTGGGATGATGACTACAAATGGTTTTGAAATTCCCACCTCATTTGTATAAAGTTAGTGAGTGAATTGGAAGAAAACATTCTCTTCAGGTCCAACTCAGAGATTTTGGATCCCTCTCAGCTGTTTTGCTGCGGACTTTGATGGAGTAAACTTGTGTCAGTTATATATGTTATTTTTGGATTCTAGGATTTTTCACACAATCTATCGACTTCTATAAATAGCCCAGTTTTCATATCTAAATTGTGTCTTTTCCAGAGTATGTTCCTTTTTATGTTCTCCTACTTCAAACCTTGAACTGCATGTGTGATACTTGAACTATGGAATCACTAATCCTTTCTTGGAGCTATAAAAATGATACTACACATGTCTTGCTATCTCTCCTGCTATCTCTTCATCCCCTGTATTTGTTCTTGATTACCATTTATTTTTAATGACGATACTATTCAGAACAAATACACTAGTTATTCTAGATAACTTTTTGAGGCAAGTACTCACTGAAAAGCCAGAAAGGACCTTGACATAAGAGACAACCATAGCGAGACCCCAGGCTCTCCCAGCTGAGGCACCACCAAACTGCTACAGTCATCTCTGCAAATGCACCTAGCAGCCCCAGGTAGCCACACCCAAGGCTGCCTGCCACCTGTCACCTCCAGCTGCCACTGATGCAGACCAGCATGCCACCACCTCCCCCACTCCCGCAGTCCACACCAGTGCGCTGCATGAACCTCCACCTGCTCTTCCCAGTGCCAGGACTCACCATGTCGCCACAGAGGAAACCCTTCAGCATCAGCAGAACCCCCCACCCACTTGCACCTGCCAACTCCCAGACCCTCTCTATGAGAACCCGCCAACTCCATTCTACACACCACAGCACAGGCTCTGGGTCCAGCACACCAGCAGCTACAGACGTTGTGAGTAACCCAACTGGGTCCACTCCCTGGAAGGCAATTCCCTGTGGGATTCCAAAGCCCTCTGACCCAAGCCCCCTTCCAAAAGGCAGGGATCATACCAGAACAGAACATGGACATAACTTCTGTTCCTAAGGTTCCTGTGGCTACCAGGGAAAGCCTGGGAATACAGCTCCAGGCCTATGATAGCAGCCTAAAAACCTGAAACCCCCAAAACTCTCTCCCACCAGGCTTGAGAGGGGACTGTGTATAACAGGGAAGCCTCCCCCATCAAAAGGCCATCTGCTCCCAACCAAACCACAAGGAAGGTGGACTATAGCAAGGCAAACAAGGTTCCATCAGAAATCTGCTCGGAGAACTACAGGAAGACTAAACTCCCCCAAAGAACCAAAAAATACAATCTTTAATTTTTTATTCTTATTTGTGTTTAGTTTTGTTAGTTTTTTTGTCTGTCATGGGGGCTGAACAATTGGCCTGGACACTATACCTCAGCTCTTCATCTCAAGGCTTGTGTCCTACCACTTGAGCCACAGCACCATTTCTAGCTTTTTTTCTGCTTATGTGGTGCTGAGGAATCAAACTCAGGGCCTCATGCATGTGAGGCAAACAGTCTACCACTGAGCCACCTTCACAGCCCTGTTTGTTTGTTTTTATTTCTATGTGTTAATGTGTATTGTGATTTAGGATTTACTATTCCACTTAAAGCTTCTATTTGTCATTATTATTTGTTTTTTTCTTCCACTTTCCAATCTCCTAATTTGTAAGTTTTTTCCCTTCTTTCTTTTCCTCTCACTCTCCACTTCTCCTTTCTCTCCACATTATACTATACACCATCAGAGCTACCCTGCCTAGTTCTATACACAAAGTAAGGTCTCCTTCTATGTGTGTAAACAATAGTCACAGGAGTTAACTTAGATTCAGCTATTCTCCAATAATGTCTGAATAATCTTTCTCTCATCTCAGCAAGTCTCCCAAATACATTTATATATAACTTCTTTTTCTTACCTTCATCTGCATCTCTAATCTACTCCCTATATAACCTTTCTTTGAATTCATTTCCACCACTTATACTCAGTATCATGGTCTATATTCTCCTCCTACATATACTGATCCCCTAATCTGTTCTTATCCCTCTACTATCATTTTACCCAAGTTCTCTTCTGAATTTAAATTCATATCTCTCCATTCCTAACTCTTCATTTCTCTATCTGCTCCAGCCCATTGATCCCTAATGGTTTATATCTGAACCAACTTACAGTTGGTTCTATAGTTGACCACAAAATTGGTTCCATTTGACAACTTTGAGTACAGGGGGCCCATCTTGTTAACTCTAAGGAGCAGACTACTTATCAGCCAAACCCAGGTTGTCTCAAAAGTTGCAACTATACATAATCTCGACCCCAAAGCCACAATATCCCTCTCCAAGAAAAGAAAAAGAGAGCTAAATAGGAAAATACCTACACATAATTTTTAAACACTAAGATCGATACATCTACATGACACTGGGTTGGCTCTGCCCCCCCAAAAAAAACACTGTACTACTGTTGCACCACTGTGATTCTTCTCTCCAAATGGGTAGAACTAACCACAGAAATACAAGTAATATGGCCAACCGACAAATCCCCACACCATCTCCACATAAACAAGAAACACTACTTTCCCTCAAATATTACTTCGATCCAAAGACATTAATCGTGTGGGACTTTAATACATTACTATACACCACTATCCTCACTAGATAGATCAACCCGGCAAAAACTCAACAGAGAAAACTTGGATCTCAAAATCTGCATAATTCAAATAGACTTAACGGACATCTACCAAATATCTCACCCAACAGCATCAGATAACACCATCTTCTCAGCAGCACATGGAATATTCTCCAAAATAGACCACATTCTAGGTCACAAAGCAAATCTGTCCAAATTCAGAAACATCGAAATGATACCCTGCATTCCCTCAGAACACAAGGGAGTTAAATTAGAATTCAACACCAAAAGCCACCAAAGAAAATCCTGTAACACATGGAGGCTGAACAACACACTGTTGAACCAGCAGTGGGTGGTGGAAGAGATTAGAAAGGAAATTAAAATGTTCATAATATTCAACAAATTACCAGCTCCTCTGGGACACAGCAAAGGCAGTACTCAGAAGCAAGTTTATAGCTCTGAGTTCCTACATCAAGAAATTGGAAAGATCTGAAACCGACAACTTAATGAGTCATCCACAGCTCCTTGAAAAAGAACAAGCTAAACCCCAATACAGTAGATGGAAACAAATAATTAAAATTAAATCCAAATTAAATGAAATAGACTCCAAAAAATCTGAAGAAAGAATTAAAAAAACAAAGTGGTGGTTCTTCAAAAAATTAATAAAATTGACAGGCCCTCAGCAAATCTTATGAGTATAAAAAGACAACACATCCAAATAAACTCAGAGATGAGAATGGAAACATCAACACAGAAACAGCCAAGATTCAGAATATAATAAGGGGATACTTCTCAAACCTTTCCACTAATAGATCTGAGAACCTGAAAGATAAGGACAAATTTCTAGCAAATATTGACATGCCCAAACTAAACCAAGATGATTTAAAACAACCTAACAGACCCATATCAACCATCGAAATAGAAGCAGCAATAAAAGACCTCCCACCCAAGAAAAGCCCAAGATTTACAGCTGAATTCTACAGGCTTTCAAAGCAGAACTTACACCAGTATTCCTCCATTTCTTTAATGAAACTGAAAGCCAAAATTCACTACCACACTCTTTGTATGAAACCAGCATAACCTTCATCCCATCTCCAGGCAGGGACTCATCAAAGAAAGAGAATTATAGATCCATTTTTTTAAATTGTAAAAATACCATACAGAAGGGTTACAATCACATGGGCAAGGTAATGAGTACATTTCTTATCAAGCATTGTTGCCTCTTCCTTTGTTTCCCCTTCCCATCTTTTCCCATCTTAGATCCATTTCTTTGATAAATATCGACATAAAACTTCTCAACAAAATCTTGGTAAATCGACTTCAACAACTCGTCAAAAGAATCATATACTGTGATCAAACAGGATTCATTTCAGGGACTCAAAGCTGGTTCAATATACTAAAAACAATTAGTATGGTTCATCACATCAACAAGAGCAAGGATAAGAACCACAAGTTTGTCTCAATAGATGTAGAAAAAAACATTTGACAAGACCAACACCCCTTTATGGTGAAGGCTCTGGAAAATATAGGAATCCATGGAACATTCCTCAATATAATAAAGGCTATAAATGACAAACCTATAGCCAGCAATATACTTAATGGCAAAAAGTTAAAACCATTTCCTCTAAATTTAGGAACAACACAAGGGTGTCCACACTCCCTACTCTTCTTCAACCTAATATTAGAATGCCTAGCTACAGCTGTAAGACAAGGTGCAAACATAAAAAGAATCCAAATATGGAAGGATGAAGTAAAACTCCCCTCTTTTCAGATGACATGATATTGTATTTAAACCCCATGGACTCCACTCCCAAGTTACTTGAGCTGATCAGAAATTTTGGCAAACTACCAGGGTATAAAATTAACCCTCAGGGGGCTGGGAAGGTGGCTCAGTGGTTAGAGTGCTTGCCTTGCATGCATGAGGCCCTGGGTTTGATTCCTCAGCACCACATAAGCAAAAAGAAAAAAGCCAGAAGTGGTGCTGTGGCTCAAGTGGTAGAGCGCTAGCCTTGAGCTGAAGAACTGAGGGAGAGCACCCAGGCCCAGAGTTCAGGCCCCATGACTGGATCAAAAAAAAATTAACCCTCAGAAATCAATGGCTTTCCTGTATGTCAATAATGAGAGGAGCGCGGCTGAAATTAGGAAAGCAACCCCTTTTGAAATAGCCCGAAAAAAAATACTTAGGAGTTAACTTAACAAAAGAGGTGAAGGACCTCTGTGATGAAAACTTTAAAAACCTGAAAAAGGAAATTAAAGCAGAATTAAGGAGGTGGAAAAACCTCCCATGCTTCTGGATTGGGAAAATGGCAATACAGTGAAAGGCTATCTACAAATGCAATGCAATACCCATGAACATTCCAACCTCATTCTTCAATGCAATAGAAGAAGCAATCCAAAAATTCATATGGAATAATAAAAGACCCCAAATAGCAAAAACAATCCTTAGTAAAAAGAACAACGCTGAAGGAATATCAATACCAAACTTCATACTCTACTACAAAGCCATAGTAATCCAAACAGCTTGGTACTGACACAAGAACAGACCTGAGGATCAATGGAATAGGACGGAAGCACCAGAAATGAACCCACAGACCTATAGCCACCTAATCTTTGACAAGGGAGCTAAAAAAAAGAGAATGGAAGAAATACAGTAAACAGTGCTGGCAAAATTGGTTAAACACTTGTAGAAAACTAAAACTAGATCCATATATATCACCCTGCACCAGAATCAACTCCAAATGGACCAAAGGCCTCAAGTCAAAGCAGACACCCTGAAAATATTACAGGAGGAAAAAGGAAAAACTCTAGGGCTCCAGGGCACAAGCCCAGAATTTCTTAATAGAGACACAGAAGCAGAACAAATCAAAGAAAGGTTGGACAAATGGGACTGCATGAAACTGCAGAGCTTCTGCAAGGCAAAGGACACAGCTAGCAATATCAACAGAAAGCCCACAGACTGGGAGAGGATTTTTACTAGTCATACAATGGACAAGGGTCTCATATCAAAATATACTTGGAACTCAAAGAACTAAATCCCCCAACAAGAAATCCTCAAAGAAACAACTGCCTGATTAACAAATGGGCTAAAAACTCAAAGAGAGACTTCTCTGAAGAGGAAATAAGAAATGCCAATAGATGCATGCTTGACCTCTCTATCCATAAAAGAAATGAAAATCAAGACAACGCTGAAATTCCACCTCACCCGTCAGAATGGCTACAATCAAGAAATCCAGTAACAACAGATGCTGGAAGGGATAGGGCCAAAAGGGAACCCTATTGCATTGTTGGTAGGAGTGTAAACTCGTTCAACCACTCTGGAAAGCAGTGTGGAGGTTCCTCAAAAGACTGCGCATAGAGCTCCCCTATGACCCAGCAATCCCACTTTTGTGCATTTAACCCAAATGATTACAAACAAGGTTATACCAAAGCTAGCAACACAACCATGTTTATCACCGCATTATTTACCATACCTGAGATATCAAACCAACCCAGATGCCCCTCAGTAAATGAATGGATCAAGAAAATGTGATATATATGTATATAATTCTATGCCGCCATCAGAAAGAATGACATTGTTTCTTTTATTAGGAAATGGAAAGGCTTGGATAAAATTATTTCAAGTGAAGTAAGTCAGACCCAAAGAAACATAGGTCCCATGGTTTCCCTTGTTTGCAGAGATTAGTACAAGTCTACAACAACAGAGAAGGTCAAAGGTTATGTACATATGACCATATGAGATTATGTTAAGCAATATGTACCCCAAGACAGGGACACGAGAGGTTTTTCTTTCTTTCTTTCTTGCTAGTGTTCTTATTGTACTTACAATGCACTATGTGAGTCTTTTGTTTCTATTGTATGTTCTTCCCCGATGGTATAACCCCTGTTATCACTGGATTTTGATGCCGGTGGTCTGCACCTTGTATATGCATTTTTGTAATTTGGGGAGGAGAAAGGATATTGCAGATTGCTTAAATGGGGATGCAGGCTGACCCATTGTGATGACGAGATCTATAGGACACTATATTGAAAATTAACGTGACAATGTCGGAATGGGGAGGAGCGGTACGAGTTGGGTAGGCAAGGAGGGAAGTGATGGTAGGGGGAAAATAAAGGAGGAGGTAACAAAGCTAGCTATGAAATGTGCTCATTACCCTATTCATGTAACTGTAACCTCTGTACAATACCTTTACAATAAAAATAAAATCTATACATAAAAAAAATAAAGTCTGCTCAGGAGAATGAGCAGTGGTACCTGGAAGAAAAAAAAAGACAACCATAGACCAAAAAAGTACTTGCTGAACAAAATGAACAATATATCCAAAAGATCATACACCATGCTCAACTTGGTTTCAATCCAGCTATGCAAGATTGGTTCACCATATATAAATCAATAAACATAATACAGCACATAAACTTCATTAATGACAAGAATCACACAATCATTAACTGATGCAAAAACGGCCTTTGAAAGAATTTCAATGATTTAAATTAAGAAGTAACTAGTAATAGAAGCATTCTTTACCATAATAAAAGTTTTATATGACAAATCTATAGCCAATATTACAGTAAATAGGGACAAATTTAACCTATTTCTAACTTTGTTGTTTTTGTTTTTGTTGGTGATGGGTCTTGTACTTAACCTCTTTCTTATAAAATCAAGAGTGAAACAAAAGTGTCTATCTCTCCACATTAATTAATATAATAAGAATTCTAAACCAGAAGAATAAGACAAGAGAAAGAGATAAAAGGGATCAAAATAGAGAAAGAAGATGCCATATCATGTGTGTTTGAAGATCATATAGTAATATACCAAAGGATTCTAAAGCCTCCACACAGTGGGGACCTTAGATCCCTGTGCCAGCTATGACTGTGTAGAGGAAGTGTGATTGGATGGCATATGAATGTAGAGAAAGGCTGATGCTATCTTGTGAATAAATTAAGAAAATGTGATACACAATTCAGCCATAATGAAGAATAAAATTACATCATTTGTAAGGAAATGAATAGATTGGAAAAGTGTCATATGAAGCAAAGGCGGCCAGGTCAAGAAAGACAAAAGTAGACTTGTTTTCTTTCATATCTGGATACTAGAATTAGATAAACATACATATAAACACATAATGATGATAGAGATACGGATTCTGATTATATATACACATACATACCATTCAATCATTATACATATCTCTCACAGCGTTGTGAACCTCCTTTGAACAACTAACATGCTCTTTCACAAAAGGAATATTAGGAAGTTGAAATTTATTCAATCTGAGATGACAGGGGAGTGAGTAGGTGAACACAGAGAGGGAACGATAGTGAATGTGATCAAATGCTTAATGTTCAGGTGTGAAAATGGAACAGTGAATCTTCCTAAGATTTGTTTGCAAAAGAAGAATTCTGAGGAGAGAGAATAACAGAATGCATAACTTTGACTAAGACATATTGTATACATAAATAGACCTACTAAAACACAACTAACTGAGGCTAATAAAAAGAACTGACTGAATAAAAGTTTAAGCTATCATGTAATAGGGCATAGTTTTATCTATACTTATTGTCTTAGTTCTTCTTCGAGTTCTTTTCTTTT
>NW_012267294.1:2046639-2057486 GCF_000151885.1 Dipodomys ordii | reverse complement strand
TGCTTGATATGGGCCTGTTAAGATAGTTTAACTCATCATGGTTTAGTTTTGGCATGTCAATATTTGCTAGGAAAAGGTCCATTTCTGTCAAGTTCTCAAACTTATTAGCATCAAGTTTTGAGAAGTATTCCCTTATAATGTTCTGAATCTTGGTTGTTTCTGTGGTGTTGTTTCCATTCTCATCTCTGAGTTTATTTATTTGGGTGTGTTCTCTTCTTTTTCTGACTCACTCTGAGTCTTGGATCCTGGTTCATCTCTGGTCTGCACACTGCAGGATGAAGATGTCTGCTCCTTGTCTGTTCTTGCTGGTGTTGAGTAGAATCCGCTCACCCGCTGCGTCTGGCTCCTTCGTCCTGGACTCTCTGTGTGAGCGCTCCGTTATGGCCCTGGCTGCGTTCTCCCCTGTGACCCTGCCACCGCGCCGCGGCAGCTGCTGGCAAGCGCTCAGATGTGTCTTTTTGCCTTGTCTTCCCCTCTCTTGTCTAACTCTCTGTCCTTTTATGGCACATTTGGTGTGATTCTCTGGCTTAGGACTGTTCACTGGAACTCTAAAACTGCTTTCTATGCGAGAGCTTGTTCAGATTCCAGCTTCTCCTCCGCCATCTTCCCGGAACTCTCTCCTTCTTTGAGTTCTTAAAACACTTCATCTTTGGGGCTGGGAAGGTGGCTCAGTGGTAGAATGCTTGCCTTGCATGCCTGAGGCCCTGAATTTGAAACCTCAGCACCACATAAGAAAAAATAAAAAAGCTGGAAGTGGCGCTGTGACTCAAGTGGTAGAGCGCTAGCCTTGAGCTGAAGAGCTGAGAGACAGCCCCCAGGCCCAGAGATCAAGCCCCACAACCGGACCCAAAACAAAACAAAAACAAAACAAAACAAAAAAACCCATCTTTGCACATGCAACTGAATGAACTGTCCCATACCCTTTGAGGACAGACACTATCAATGCTCCAAACTTCTCTCACGTGTCACAGATATCCAAAACTGAGAGGCCATCTCTGTCTCGCAGCTGAAACAATTGCTATGTTTAAATGGCAAAGGAAGTGCTATAATCATGTGAATATCCCATTTCTACCATAAGTAATCTTTCAGTTAAGGGTACTTCTCTAAACTAAAATGTAAGAGTCAATTTGTAATGAAAATGCTACAGGCTTGCAGAGTTTTCATGAAATGATGACTGTGTACGTAATAGAATTGAGAATGTGTAAGCAAGGCAATGTTTATTAACATAATAGCAATTGGAGATCAGAAACATACAAAATTGAGGTGATGACAGTTGTAAGCAAAGTAAAAGCATGTTAGAACTTTTATCTTTCAGTAATAACTTGTTGGCTGTTTCAATGCAGTTGATATATTACCAAAAATTGGTTCTTAGAAGACCTTGACATATTTGAAAGTTTGAGATATGTACTAAATGGTTACAACAATCAAATAGTTTTATCAGGCATATCTTGGTAAATACTATAAGAAGGTGGCCGCGTGATTATTATTGCACATCATTATTAAAGTAAAACGTCATTGCTTATCCATGTCCGTTATCTTTTTTGGCCTTTCAAAGACTACCTCCATCAACTACCTCTGTTTTTTTCTGAGTTTAGAAACAATTTCAGTTTAAAGTCAACAATGCTGAATTGTAAAAGATGTTTTCATCAATCAGACACAAGTAGCACGTACCTCATCATTAACACACTATTTTTTTATACATTGGAATCTTAAAGGTCATCTTCCCTTTGAACTAAAATTTAAGTAATTTAGCAGAACTTTATTTCCACTTTATTTCCATAATGTGAATCAATTCAATCATATTTTCATTATTAATACTGAACAAACACAAAAGTAACTGGACTACAGTACACAATGATAAACTTTAATAACAGAAAAACATTTAAGTATGAGAATTCCCTTTTAAATGTAAAGCATACATAGTACAAAAAGAAGACACTGAATTATTTCATTCTTAGTTAAGAGGAAGTTTTCCATACGGTAAGTATTTAATATTTTTTTCAAGTGAACCTCAAATTTATATCATCCCATGAATGCTTAAATAAAGTAGAGCACATTGTGTGTATTTTAAAAGTTTGTAAAATACTCTCATGGGTGCTCTCTTTGTAATCTAGGAACACTAAATAATTCCACTTACCCACCCACCTCCTTTTGCAGGAATATATTTAATATTTTACCTAGCAGAGGACTTCTGCTAACACTTTATATTTATGCACAATTTTTTAAAATTTTATTATAAAGGTAATGTTCAGGGGGTTACAGTTACATAAGTCATTTCTTTTTGAACAGTGTCACCTCCTTCCTCATTTTCTCCCAATTTCTCTTCTTCCAAACCTGTCTTTCCAAGTTGTATAGTGCATTTCCAACAGTGTCTACTGAATATCACTGCTGAATTGGTTCACCCTTTTTCCCACCATTTCTGTACTTCCCCTTCCCCTCCCTAAATCAGATATACTTATATACAAAACAAAGGGTACCGAAATCAAGAACAGTGACAAAAGGGAATAAACCAAAGGGGAAAAAACAAGCCACAAACAATGTAATAGAAAACCTCTGTTTCCATTTCTTGGAGTTCACTTTGATAAGTGTTATTTTATATGATCATATGCACATAGCTATTGGGCCTTTGTGAACTTCTCCTGAGAATATCCTCCTTTGTTGTCACTGTGTGACTGTTTAAAGTGTTGTTTAATCATGTACAATTGTAATTTTTGTCTTTTACTATCCATTGGGTTTACTTGAAGTTTTATAGGCACATTCTAATTAGAGATGAGGGAATTCATGCAGTCTATGTATCTTTGTGTGTGGCTTACTTTGCTTAATATAATTTTTGCAAGTGTTTTTATTTTCTTACAAATGGGGCAAGGACAATTTCATTTTGTATGTATGCCACATTTTCTTGATCCATTTGTCCACTGAGGGTCATCTGGGTTGATTATGGATCTTAGCTATGATAAACAATGCTTCAATGAATATGGTTGTGCTGCTGGCTTTGGTTTGGGGGTCATTTGGATAAATGATCAGGTGTGGATTGCTGGGTCATAAGCAAGCTCTTTGTTTAGTCTTTTGAGGAACCTCCACAATGCTTTCCAGAGTGATTAAACAAGTTTACATTCTCACTAACAGTGTAGTAGTGTTTCTTTTTTCCATATCCCCGCCTTCATCTGTTATTGTTAGTTTTCCTCATAATGGCCATTTTAAATGGGATGAGATAGAGCTCAATGTTGTTTTGATTTGCATTTCTTTTATGGCCAGAGAAGTTGAACATCTCTTCATATGTCTAATGGCCATTTCCTCCAAAATCAGGAAAGAGTCAATGTTCTCTACTCTTCTTTGGTATAGTACTGGAATTCCTAGCAAGAGCAGTAAGGCCAAACACTAACATAAAGGTGATCCAAATAGGGAAAGAAGTAACCCCATCTGTCTTTGAAGATGACATGATTTTGTATATTAAAAAACACTTAGATTCCTCTCCCAAGTTACTTGAGCTGATCCAACACTTTTGCAAACTAGCAGGGTATAAAATTAACCCTTAAAAATCAGTAGTTTTCTGTATGCCAATATTGAGAAGAGTTAGGCTGCAATCAGAAAAGCAATTCCATTTGTAATAGCCTCAAATAAAAATACCTAGGAATTAACTTAACGAAATCTGCAAAGGGCCTCTGTGATGAAAACTTTCAAAACCTGAAAAAATTAAAGCAGATTTAAAGAAATGGAAAACCCTGCTATGTTCTCAAATTGCAAGGATTAATATGGTGAAAATGGCAATACTTCCAAAGGCTGTCTACAAATTCAATACAATACTCATCATTATTCCAACATCATTGTTCAGTGATATAGAAGAAGTAATCAAAAATTCATATTGAATAATAGATGAACCCTAACAGCAGAAACAATCCTTAGCAGGAAGAAAAGTACTGGAAGAGTATGAATACCAAATGTCAAACTCTATTACACAGCTGTAGTAATAAAAACAACTTGGTATTCACACAAAAACAGACCTGAGGACCAATGAAACAGAACTGAAATCAAAGTAATGAACCCACAGTCCTATAGCAACCTATTCTTCAATACGGGAGCAAAAAACACAGAATGGAAGAAAGACATCCTCTACAACAAATTCCTATTCCTTGAAAAGTTTTATCTCTCTGAACTTTTCATATTGCATGATGGAAACATTACATTTTAAGAACCATGGAAATGAATGCCTCTTTTATATAGATATTATTCATCTTAAAATTTTGAAATCCCTTTCAACAATTATTATACATTTTAAAAGAATGACAGCAATGTAAAACAGATTTTCTCTGCCATTGGGCGAAAGGAGAGCAAATGGAGAGGTTGAAAGTGAATATGGTCAAAATACTTTTGTACATGTATGAACGTGAAAGTTTAGTGAGATTCACATGGGAAGAAGGGACAGGATGACAGTGATGGAGATAGTGCATGATCCAAGCTACATTGAATGTATGGTGATATGGACATATATAGGTATATATTAAAATGAAACCTCTTGTATAATTAATTGATGCAAATATTTTCAAGTGTGGAAATTTAAATAATTTTAAATCCATGAGATCCAACATAATTTTCTTCCATATTTTCTACATCTTGGTACTATTAGCTTGTAACATATCACTAATTAGTACCGTTATCTACATTTCCTCTTTGTCTATGTTCGCTGCCAAAAATGAGATCCTTCACCTGGCTTCTAAGATATAGAAATGAAAAGAAGTATATACTACATTCATTACTTATTCACCAAATTTTTTCTGCTAGGTTCCTTGGCTCCTACTCATCCCTAATTTTCTCACAGGACATTAATGTGGAAAAGGTGGTATTTACATATAACTACATTTTCATGATTAATGTATGTTATTTACATTTATGTATTTTATATTTACATATTTTCTATATTTTAATTTTTATTTTAAGTACAACGGGGTTTCAGTTCCACAAGTCAGATTATCACTACATCATGATCACTGTCACCATTTCTATTTTTCTCCCCATCTCTTCCTATCCCATGCAAATACTGAGGTTGGACAGTATTTTCAGACCATCACAACTACACTATGTTTTCTACCTACTGTGGTATTAACTATTGTAAAATGAACTCATATTTGTTGTTGTTAGTCATAGGGCTTGAACTCAGGGCTTGAGAGTTGGCCTGAGCTCTTTTGCTCAAATCTAGTGTTCTACCACTTTGAGCTTCAATACCACTTCTGTTTTTCTGGTGGGTAATTAGAGATAAGGGTCTCATGGGAGGTTTCTGCTGGGGGTTGCCTGTGACCCATGATTGCCAGCTCTCGGCCTCCTGAGTAGTTAGGATTACAGGAGTGAGCCACCATAGCCTGGCATTTAAATGACTAAATTTTAAATGTAATATAAGGAATACTGATTTTCCAGGGAACGTAAATGATGAAAGAAAGCCCTTCAGTAACTTGATTTCACCTCACAGACTTCTAGATTCTCCTTCATAAACTTGATTTACATAGCAAAGTAACAGTGCTCTGTTGTTTTGAGCCACTGAATTTATGGAAATTTGTTACAGCTCCAGCTGGAGACAAACATAAGTTAGTAATTAGGATTTTGGGTGGTTATAAGATTTACATTTTCCTTTCTTTTTCATGTTTATGTTTATGTTTTTAGACTTACATTTTTAAATCTTTATATTAATATTATTTATTTATTTTATGTTATTTTTCTATTATTTGGTTAGTTGTGGGGCTTAAAGTCTGGGCTTGGGCACTGTCCCTGTGCTCTACAGCTGAAGGCTAGCACTCTAACGCTTGAACCACAGTGCCACTATCAGTGGTAATTGGAGACAAGAGTCTCACTGACTTTTTGCCCGGGCTGGCTTTGAATAGCAATCCTGAGATCTCAGCCTCCTGAGTATCTAGGATTACAGGGTGAGCCACTGTCTCCTGGCTTCAATGTTTGTATTCCTATATTTCAGTTTACTTACATAGAACTACATTTGCACAATTAATATATGTTATTTATAGACTTTATATTGAAATATTTTTGTATATTTTAATTCTTATCTGAAGTACAAAGGGTTTCAGTTCCACAAGTGAGGTTCTGAGTACATCATGATCACTGTCACCCCTTATATTATTCTCCTTGTCTCTTCCAATCCCAAGCAAATACTCAACTTTTGTAGTTCATCTTTTATATGAAGTACATTGAATATATGGTTGTATTTGGTCACCTTTCATTCATGAGCCCTCTCTTTACTTTCCATCCTTTCCAAAGAAAACATATTTCAGCTTCCTGGTATTCATTTTGTTAATTGTTTAGAAGAGTTACACCATTAGATTGTTATCCTGAGTATATCATAATTTCATCAATTTGTTTGTATATATGCATATAGCACTGTATATGTTGCCAAACATATCCAGATTTTAAATCTAACTTTTACATATGAGAGAAACACATAGATGAATACATTTTTATTGTATGTATAATCCACATTTTCCTGATAAACTCAGCCATTATAGGACATCTGGACATTTCCAATAACTTGGCAAAAGTGCAACTATTGAATATTGCAACTTGATTATTGCAACAGGGAACACTGAAGTACAAGTGGCCTTAGTAAGTTCTGCACAGGGACACCTCCCTATCTCTTGGCTAAGTTTCTGCCCAGTATCTGTTATCTAGGTAACTGGCAGACCTGGAAGCCCTTATCTTCTCCTCCTCTTAGGTTACATCCTGGGCCACCTGAGGTCACATCCAGATCCAGTGTGGCATATCTTTCCCCCAACTGACCACACCTCTTCTGTTCCTGGTCCAGGTAAGTCTTAGCCCAGGGGTGGGTGGTCCCCTTTTTTCCTTTTTTAGCCATGCCTCTCCACCATACATGGTGGGGGCTGTAGTTCGGCAAATAAACTTCTTCTCCAGCCTGAATAGCATGTGGTGTTCTCTTCATCGGCTACCTAATGAAACCTACCTATTTAATATACCTTACATATGGTGCCATGACTCGAATGGGGTTTTTGAATTGGAAATGTTAGAATTTCCTAACCACCCCTTTTCTGCGAATGGAACTGCCTTGAGACCCCACATGAGACTTTTCAACAATACCATTGCTGGCCTTCACTTTCACATCCACTTCACTATTCTGGTGAAACTACTCTCTGCAGTTCTGTTGCTCAGTCTCTGTCCAGACTGGTGCCAAGCCAGAGAGCTCCTATGTCTTTAGTCAAAAGGCTGGTCACCTCTGGAGCCGAGGACACTTGGTTTTGCAGGCTTGGACATTTCTCTCTAGAGAGCTTTGGGGGAAGTCAGCATGTTGCTTCTGCCTGGTCGGCACTCCTTAACTCTCCAGAATGACTCTCCTGCACATTTAATGGGGTGCTGTGAGTCATGCCTGAGCTGTGAAATCCCTTTGAACTGCCTCCTGTGCTCCCTGGAAAGCCAGAACATCTAACTTTCATGCCATTCTCAGATTTCAACAGTTTTTGCCACTGCAATGGTAAATGCTCAGAAGTCTGTTGACTTTCAGACTCTCTTAGCTCTCTCTCTGTCAATCATGTCCAACTTTCCCTAGCTCTCCCTTTTTCTTTTCTACAATATTTTGACATGTGCCCTAAAGAGGGTGAAGCTGGCTGGGTCCCTGGGTATCCACTCAAGGTTCCCTCTCAAAGGCTAGCCACTCTAGGTTTGAAAATTGTCAGAGTTTCCATTTTTTCAGGTTTTCTTTGCACTTTTTCAGAAATTTGCCATCTTGAGTTTGCCATCATGGTCACATGGTGGGTAAATTGTTTGGTCACATCTGAAACTTAACCTTCCAACAAGCTTACTACTCCTCGACCCATTTTTTGCTGCCTCTTCACAGGCCCTGGTAACTGAGAACCAACCGTCTGATGTGCTTTATTAGCAAAGATGTCTAAACATTGTTTTCAAACATTTTAGGTTTTGAGTTTTGACTTTTTTGTTTGGTGTTGTGTATTCTGCTACCGACCACAGGGATCTAGATATTGGGCAAAATAATGTCATAATATTACTATCATTCATTTTGGATGCTGTAATACTTAATGTACTCAGTGTGTATGTGTATGTGTGTATGTCTGTCTGTGTAAACTTGCTATCTGTCATTGTAATCAAATTTTTTGTCTTAAATTGTCTGAGGTTTCTGAGGTCTGTTCAGTATAGACTTGGAGTTCAGTGCCAGCCAGTCTACATGCAGTCCAGATCCAGTACATCTCTTCCAACCTGGAAGACAGGCCTCACTCTTGCCTAGACCATCTTGACTACCTCCACCATAGTAAAAGTAGACTGGAGTCTTGCTTGCCTCCATCACATGCAGCTGATTCCTGGTAAAAGATTGCTTTGGATTTGCAAAAGCTAAGGCACTTTCTGTAACTTTGGTTAACTTAAGCAATGTTAGAGTTACCAGAAAGAAATCTTTGCTAAAATTCTCATCGCATCTAACGAGTTTTGTCAAGGCAGAATATTTGTTGGTCAATTCTTGATAAGGACTAGGTAAGCTCTACTTATTCTACTTGATCACCTTGTTGCTTTAATTGGAAATAATAAAGGGTTTTTGTGGCAAAGATTGCAGTTCAAAGCCAATCCGGGGTGAAAAATCCTTAAGAATCCATCTCCCAACTAACCTGTAAAGGTCCAGGCAGAAGCATGGCTAAGACTCTTATCTCTACCCAGCCAAACACTGGAAGTGGTATTATATCTCAAAGTGGTAGAGCGCTAGCCTTGAGCAGAAATACTCAAGGACAGTGCCTAGGCCTTGAGTTCAAACCTCTGTGAATAGCAACTGGGACAAGCCATTTCAAAAATGAGCACCTAGACTCAGCCTGTCTGGGGAACAAGGGACCATGAAGAGGAGTAAGAGGACATGATGTCACATCAGCCACTTTGTGCCTGCCCTTTCAAAATTAACCAGAACCAGGAGGTCAATAGACGTAGAAGTTTTGCTCCTCTAATGTTCATACCAGTCTACCTTTTAACTGGACAGGAATTTACACTCTTGCCTTTGTTACTTAATGATCTCCCTACCTAATTGTTAGATGTGAGAAATAGCTAGGGAAATTTCCACCAACTCCAGGACAGTCTGAAATGAAGGAGACAATTTTCATCCCGAAGTCCTTCTTCTTGCCATTTATTTGCTCTGTAGTGCTTTTTTTTCAGTCCGTCAATGCCTCATGAGACTACTGCAGACTTCATCCAAGACACTTGCCTCCTCCAGGCTTCATCTAAGGATTCATGCCCACCAAGGGACAGCTGCTGCCTGCTGCCTTCTCCCAGAGGGGACCACATCTCAGCCTTTTACCCCTAATGTCGATGCCCCCTGTCAGCAGGAAGGAGCCAGAGAGAATCTATACCCTATTTCATGATTATTAAAAGGCTAGAATGTAAGGTCCCCCCTGGGAAGGCAGAGCAGACTCATCTCTATTCTTGCTTAAGTCTCCACCCAGTACCTGTGTCACCTAGGTAACTGACACACTTGGAGGCAGCCATTTCCCCCCTGCTCAAGTCACATCTGTATCTGGTGTGACCACACCTTCTTCTACCCCTGGTCTTGGTAAGTCTGGCCGGGCTGTGGTTCCACCCTTTTTTATTCCTGCTGCATAGGCTTCCAATTTGACAAGAGGCGGCCTGCAAATAAACCTTTCCCTTGCCTGAATACCACTTGCTACTCTCTTTAGTCAGCTACCAATTGAATTTACCCAACAAGTATATCCTGACCCATTGTATTCTGGGTAATAATCTGGCTGGATACCCAAGAGTGGTATTGATGAAACATAGTGTGTGCTTCTATGTTTAGTGCATAAGGAATCTCCATGCTTCCTTCTAAAGCAGTTGCACTGCATTACATTCCTATGAATTGTATAATAGTGTTTCTTTTCCTAACCTTCCCATCAGCATTGTTTGTATTCTTGCTTATGCCCAATCTTATTAGGGTGAGATGGAATCTCAATGCTGTTTTGATTTACGTTTTCATTTTGACTAGGGATGCTAAGCATTTCCACAAGTGTTTTTTTGGCCATTCTTATTTCCAAGAAGCATCTATATAGCTCCTTGGCAATTTATTAATTAGGTTATTGATTTGGGATTAATTTCTTAAACTCCTTGCATAGTCTGGATATTAAGTCCTTGTCTAATATCCAAAATCTGGTAAAGATCTTATACCACATTGCAGGCTGTCTTTCTATTCTTTTGCCTTGTACAGTCTTTTTAGTTTGAAGCCATCCTTTTGTCTATTTCATTTCCAATTTGTGCTCCTGAAAATCCAAAGTTCCTGACTGCAAGAAACCTTAATGTTTCTCTTAGTCTTTTCTATAGTAGTTTTAAGGTCTCAGGTCTTACGTTGAGGTCTTTGATCCATTTTGAATCACTATCTCTGTTTTCTACATATGGATATCCAGGTTTCTCAACACCAATTTAGGGGGAACTGTCTTTTTTCCAACATATACTTTTGGTTTCTTTTTTAAATATCAGATGGATGTGAGTGTATGAGTGTAATTATGGATATTCTAGTCTATTCTTTTGGGATGAAGCATGAACCTGTTTTGTTATTATAGTTCTGTAGGAATATGTGAGGACATAAAATATAATAACTTCAGCTCTGCTATTACCCAGATTTGCTTAGTCTATTCAGAACCTTATGTGGTTCCATATAAATTTGTTTTTCTTAGTGAGGCATTGAGAAATATCCACATTCCCTACCTTATTATTATGTTTGCTTCTTTTTTTATTTTTTATTTGTGAACATACTGTACAGAGGGGTTAAAATTACATGGGCAGGATAATGCGTACATTTCTTACCAAGCATTGCAGCCTCCTCCTTTGGTTTACCCTTCACATCCCTTCCCAGCCTCCCC
>NW_012267294.1:2033771-2039209 GCF_000151885.1 Dipodomys ordii | reverse complement strand
CTCTCTGTCCTGTGATGGCACACTTGGTGTGATTCTCTGGCTTAGGACTGTTCACTGGAACTCTAAAACTGCTTTCTATGCCAGAGCTTGTTCAGATTCCAGCTTCTCTTCCGCCATCTTCCACCGTCTATGTTTGCTTCTTTCATATTCCTTATTTTACTTTCTACTATCTAATTGTCAGCCTTCAGAACTTGGCCAGGCCCTATAGTTGTCATCCTTCAATCTAGATTTTTCCTTCAGAGCCTGTCCTTGCCCAATTAAGTTGTCATCCTTCAGGGCCTTACCTGGCCTAAACTGGCCCAGTAGGGTTGTCTTTCACTATCTTACCTTCCCTGGCTAGTACAACCAAGTTATTGCTCTTCAGGACCTAGAAAGTTCTGGCCCAATAAAATTGTTGATCTTCAGAGTCTAAAATAACCTGAGCCAATTGAGTTGCTGCCCTTTGGGGCCTTTCATATTCTGTCCAAGCCTAACCCAATCAGGTTCTTTTCGTTCATGTCCCAATTGATTTATTGACCTTCATGGACTGAACTAGTCTGGCAGAAAGAAAGTGGGTATCATTCAGGACCTGGTCCAAACGATTTATCTTCTTTATAGCATCCAAATGCATATCGCTCCTTTCACTATCTCTTCCATCCCCCCCCCAAGCCACCCTTATCCTTGGTTTGCTTAGAAGATATCCATGGACGATTATGAAGGTATTCTCCTTCCCCATTCTTCTTTGTCTACCACTCTACTCATTTTGAGCATGTCCATATTCAACTTTCCTAATTGGAAGTTTCTTGTGTCCCCCTTTCATACCGATGAGATTTCTCATCTGGTATGAGACTGCTTCCTCAACCTCCAACATTATGTTTTCCCTAATTGGAGAATTAGACCATGAGACAGTGTCTTGTCTAGCTTCTTTCCTTGGACATATGCTCAGTCATACATACACTTGACTGCTGAAAAGCTCAGCTGTTGTACTAACATTATTCCTGCCTTGGAATACATGGGGTTATGAGTTATTGAGGTCCCTGTACAGTCCCCTTCCTCACATTCCTGATTAATCTTGAATTGCGGGTCCAATGTCAGCCAGACTTTGAGGCTGCTGACATTGGGTAGTAGAACATGTCTCCTCCTAAACAGAAGCTTTCTTTGATCCTCTTAGTCAATGCCAAAAAATCCCAGTTGGGTCCCAAAATTGTTGGAAATATGTTGAGAGATTGGGGTGTCACACACTTAGGAACAAAGACACCACCTTAAACTCAGGAAGACAAAATTCACTTAGACAGGAAGCCAAGTAAGCAAATACCCTGAGCCAGAAAGCCATCTGCATTTTATTCCGAAGGTGTCACTTCTCTGTGTTCTGATTGATCAGAACTTAGTTTCACAATCTGTGTAATTAGCTAGTTTGAAAGTGTTTAAAATTTTACCTGATAAAGTAACTAAACCCAGAATACCTGTAACAAGGAAAAACTCAGAAAAACCATTCTTAGTCAGCTGAGTAAGAATTGCACCACACCTCCAACCCTTAGGAAAACAATTCTTACAATACAATGAGGCTAAATTAAAATACGTTCTTGTATGATGGAGGCTATCCTTAAAATAACAGTGCTTATGCCAAGTAACCTCTGTGATAGAAAAAATTCTACCTCCTAAGTGAAGCAAGGCCCAGTGGGTATTGAGTAGTAATTCCCCAACTTCATCTTGAGAGGTGGATTCTACTCTGCTGGGAAAAGCTTGTGTTCCTTTAAGAAACCCAGAAAAATCTTATATTTGTCAAAATGTTGTTCTGACATGGCTAAATTATACCAACCTGAAGGAAACTCTCTATAGGAAACTGAGAACACCTTGTCCCACATGCTGTAGTCTCTCCATGAACAGCTTTGATACCCTAGGTAGGATTTACACATCACCTCTCATTCCACTAAGTTATAACTTGTATGTGCTTTAAAGCAAATTCAGATTTCGCTCTTACAGCCCTGACCATCCTTGAGATTGTTCACAGTCACTCAAGTTCTTAACATAGAAAATGCCTACCTGATTGAGACTGAGGCTATAATTCACTTATGGGTTTGAGCTGAACATGTAGATCAGTGAAAATGGGGTGTAAAGGAATAAAGGATTAGCTCAGCAGATCACCTATAGCTTTCCCTGACCCAGTAAAGTACCTCAATGTCTGACAGCAGTTGCCCTGCCCTTGTGAGAGAGGCTCTCATGGAGGACAGAGATGAGGAAGGCACTGACCATTGTGGCTAAAGTTGAATGTAACTTTTCCTCCACTGGGATGGGCTCTCGACAGTCATTCTTCCCAAGTGAACTTTCTGCAGGTAATACATTGTCCCAAGTCAGTTTGTAATGTGGACAAGTGAAGCCTACCCCAAGGTAATTTGCTTGAACACAGATCCTTGTGTTTGCTCAGCTCTTATCCTCACAGCTGGTGCTTTATCATTGAGCCAAACCTTTAGTCACCATTTTGCTGGTTAATTGGAGGTAAAGTCTCAGACTTTTGCCTTAGCTGGAACCTTAATCTTCCAGATTTCAGGCTCTTGAGTAGCTAGAATTGCAAGTGTCAGCCAACAGTGCCAGCTTGTTCAAACCTTAAATTTTCATATTTTCTCTACCATTAGTGGCTTGGTAAAACCTAGTTATCAGCCTCAATATCTTCAGAGATGAAAAACAAGCTTGAACTGAGCACCTCCTACAAGGCAGTAGGAACTCGTCTAGTTTAATGATGTTTTAAACAGTAAAATAATATCTTATCAGAGTCTAAAACTATAGTCCAGATCTAAAACAGAATATTTACCTGTATGATAGATAAAATAATAGTGGAATTTGTACGTTTTATTTTCGTGTATGTGTGTGTGTGTGTGTGTGTGTGTGTGTGTGTGCGTGCACCAATTCCAGGGCTTGAACTTAGGCCTGGGTACTGTCTTGAGGAGTTTTTCCTCAAGCTTAGAGCTCTACTTGACTACAATATTTTTGGCTTTTGCTTTTTTAATTAGAGATAAAAGTCTCAAGGACTTTCCTACTCAGGCTAATTTCAAATATAACCCACCAATCTCTGCCTCTTTAGTACCTAGAATTACAGGTATGAGCCACTGTCACCTGCTTTTTTTCAAGTATTGATAAAATCTTTTATCAAGGCTGGGAGACAGTGATAACTCAGATGGTAGAGTTCTAGCCATTTAAGTAGACAAGCTGTATTTAATCTCTAGTATTAACCCCACCACCACCAAAAAAAGAAACAAAACATTCTCAGATCTCTTCAGATTTATGAAAACTCAAGCCAATGCAATCAACTAAATCTTCATACACATTAGTTTTCAAAACTTGTGTCCCTAAATTCTCTAAGTTCTTTCTGATATTTTATTTACTCTCTTATGATTTGAATATGAAAACTTTAGTAGAAAGTACAGTAATTATTTACCCTGTGCTGAGTTCAAACTCTGATCTTCGTATATGCCAGGCAAGCCTCTAACACTGTTAATCTCCCTAGCTTAAAATATGTGTGTGTGTGTGTGTGTGTGTGTGTGTGTGTTTGTGTGTGCTTGGACCTAGGGACTGGTTACTATCGCTTAGCTTCTTCACTCAACACTGGCACTCCACCACTGAAACCATACCTTTGCTTCCCAATTTTTATAGTTAATTGGAGATAAGTCTCATAGACTCTCCTGCCTGGGCTGGCTTTAAACTGTGATCCTCAGATTTCAGCCTTCTGAGTAGCTAGTATTACAGACATGAATGACCCGTGCCTAACTTGGTAGCTCTCATTTTCTAAGAGGAAGAATACATTGTCCAATGTATAAAAGAAAGAAAGAAATGTACTCATTACCTGAACTATGAAGTGGTAACTGCTTTGTACAGCCTTAATAATAACAATGAAATTATATTCAAAAGAAAAAACATCCTCTGACAAGAGGTTCAAATCTTGGACTGTATTTTCTTGTAAGATGGAGGCAGTGTTTATGTCAAGCAACTACTTTGATAGAAAAGATTCTAGCTCCTTAAACCTGAGCAAAGTGTTCATGATTAAACTCCATCTCCAACAATAAACTGGGCATGGTGACATATGCTGTGTCCCTGTGTCCTTGGTAGGTGTTCAGTTAAGCGGTGAAGAGCCAGACAGAGTGACTCCCAGCCAGAGTGACTCTAATCTTAAGGTAGTCCTTGAATCTTTGAAAAGCCTGGAGCTTGCTGAGAACCACAGTTTGAGTCAGCCAGTCCCAAGGGAAACAGGAATAGTTGCAAAGAACCTAAGATAAGCAGAAGAAAGACCCCTTGCTTGCTCACTTTGTATTATAAAAGCTATGAGAAAACAGAATTCAGGGCCTCCCTGCTTAACAAGCTGGGACTGTGTGCAGGGAGGTCCAGCTACAGCTTGCAATAAAGGACTCTTTTGCTTTTGCAAGGATTAAGGTCTCTGGTGGTCTTTGAGGGTCCTGAAAGTGGACCCAACAGTAGGATTGCTATTCAGGCTGGCTCTGGGGGACAGAGGCTCCATAGAATTAAGAAATGTAAGAGAAGGGGTGGGTTGAAGGACGATGAGTATGTTGAAGTGATGACCCAGATCCAGATATATTGTACACATACATTTGCATTATATGGCAACAAATACAACACATGACCTAAACTGAAGATGAGTGAGGGAAAGGGTGAGGTGAAAGGCATGGATGAGAGTCTTGAAAGGGGTGACATTGATGAAGATGACCTGTATTCATCAACCGCTTCAGTGAAGGGCAGCACCTTTATACAACTGTGCAAAGATAATCAAAATAGTAGAAAAGAAGAACGAAATCAGGCTGGAGGCATGGCTTTTGTGATATTCATGCCTTCCTGGAGAGAAGATTCCCAGTTATGACACTCAAAATATATACAGACACATTCATACACAGTATTTTTCAATACGTAAAAGTTACCAAGAGAGTTCCAGGAAGATGGCGGAGGAGAAGCTGGAATCTGAACAAGCTCTCGCATAGAAAGCAGTTTTAGAGTTCCAGTGAACAGTCCTAAGCCAGAGAATCAAACCAAGTGTGCCATCACAGGACAGAGAGTTAGATAAGAGAGGGGAAGCCAAGGCAAAAAGGCACATCTGAGCGCTCGCCAGCAGCTGCAGTGGCGGCGGCAGCAGGGTCACGGCAGGGAACAGAGCCTGGGCCATAACTGAGCGCTCACACAGAGAGTCCGGGATGAAGGAGCCAGACTCAGTGGGCGAGCGGATTCTACTCAACACCAGCAAGAACCGACAAGGAGCGGACATCTTCATCCTGCAGCTTGCAGACCAGAGAAGACCCAGGACTCAAGACTCAGTGTAAGTAGAAGCCCGACGTCCTCACTCCTTCTCAGGGAGCAGAAGAGGGAAGGCCACCCCTCCCCCCCCAGCACCGGTGATCTCCATCTTGGATACTGACAAAGCTTGGAGGAGCTGCCAGCTCCAACCCAGGCCTTGGAATAAA
>NW_012267294.1:2029929-2031456 GCF_000151885.1 Dipodomys ordii | reverse complement strand
AACAAACACTGAACACCAAATTAAGGAAGTAAAGAAATTCATACAAGACCTAAAACAGAGCTTCAACAAAGAACTTGAAGCCATCAAACTGACCAGTTAGAAGGAAAAGAGATAAAAAAACAAAGTAGGGAGTCTTGACAGCAGGTTAGACCATGCAGAAGATGGAATCTCAGGGATTGAAGACAGCCTAGATATTATAGAGAAAGAACATACAACCATCCAAGACAAGTCCAAGAAATATGATAGATCTATCCAGCACCTGGAAGACACCATCCGAAGGACTAATCTAAGGATAATGGGTGTAGAGGAGCACCTAGAAACAGAAGTTAGTGGTCTAGGAAAATTGTTTAACAGGATCCTAGCAGAGAACTTCCCAAACATACAAAAAGATAGGCCTATTCAGATACAAGAAGCTTTTAGAACCCCAAATACAGCAGACCAGAATAGGACATCCCACTGTCACATTATAATCCACACAGGATCAACTCAGACCAAGGAAAAGATCCTTAAAGCTGTCAAGGAGAAAAGGGTAATCACCTATAAAGGGAAACCAATTAGAATCACCTCAGATTTCTCAGCAGAGACAATCAAAGCAAGAAGAGCCTGGAATGATGTATCCAAGCCCTAAAAACAAACAACTATCAACCAAGAATACTGTACCCAGCTAAACTCTCCTTCATAACTGAAGGCCAAATAAAAGCCTTCCATAGCAAAGAAAAATTGAAACAATACATTTCCACCAAACCAGCCCTACAAAAGATCCTTAAAGATGTCCTACACATAGAAAACCAACAAGACCGCAATAAAGGCCAAGAAACTGCACCCAAACTGAGAATCCAAGAACCATAGGAAGAACCCAGTTTTTGCAGCCCCCAAGAAGGTGGATAACATAACAGGAACTCCCAAATACCTCTCAGTCCTATCTCTTAACGTTAATGGACTGAAATCTCCAATTAAGCGACATAGACTGTCTAGTTGGATTAAAAAACAAGACCCTTCTATCTGCTGCCTGCAGGAGTCACATCTTGCCCGTAAAAACAAACACATTTTCAATGTTAAAGGCTGGAACAAAATCTACCAAGCAAACGGCCCGCATAAACAGGCGGGAGTTGCAATCCTAATATCAGATAAAATAGACTTCAAATTAAAATTGGTGAGAAGAGATAAAGAAGGTCGCTACATAATAATTAAAGGATCTCACCTTCAGGAGAATATTACAATTCTAAATATCTATTTGCCAAACAAGGGAGCACCCAAATTTATCAAAGAAACACTACTTTCCCTCAATTCCCATATAGAACCAAAGACATTATTTTTTGGGGATTTTAACACACCACTCTCCCCACTAGATAGATCAACTCGGCAAAAACTCAACAGAAAAACCGCAGGTCTATTCATCTGCATAGATCAACTAGACTTAACAGACATCTACCTAACATTTCACCCAGCAGCATCAGAATACACGATTTTCTCAGCAGCACATGGAACGTTTTACAAAATAGACCACATTTTAGGCCACAAAGCAAA
>NW_012267294.1:2025015-2025325 GCF_000151885.1 Dipodomys ordii | reverse complement strand
GTCAGATAATGTGATGTCAGGAAAATGAACCCTTAGCTATGTATCTTAATGTTTTTTTCTTTCATGCATGTGTTTCTAATGCATTTATAAGATTATCTCTTTCTTGCTTTGTATGTCCCCATTCCACAGTATAACCCCTGCTTTCACTATATTTGATGTCAGTATAACTTGAGGAGGAGATGGGGAAAAACCAGTTGTTTAAGGATACAGGTGGCCCTGTTGCAACAATGAGAAGTACAATTTGTCATGTCCAAAACGAGCTTTACAACGTCGGTGCGGGGGTGTGGAAGGGGGGGAAGGAGAAGGATTG
>NW_012267294.1:1981655-2021120 GCF_000151885.1 Dipodomys ordii | reverse complement strand
AAGTAGTGTTTCTGGGATAAATTTGGGTGCTCCATTGTTTGGCAAGTGTATATTTAGAATTGTAATATCCTCCTGAAGGAGAGATCCCTTAATTACTATGTAGCGACCTTCTTTATCTCTTCTCACCAATTTTAATTTGAAGTCTATTTTATCTGATATTAGGATTGCAACTCCCGCCTGTTTATGGGTGCCGTTTTCTTGTTAAATTTTGTTCCAGCCTTTAACCTTGAATGTGTTTGTTTTTACGGGCAAGATGTGGCTCCTGAAGGCAGCAGATAGAAGGGTCTTGTTTTTTAATCCAACTAGACAGTCTATGTCGTTTAATTGGAGAGTTCAGTCCGTTAACGTTAAGGGATAGGACTGAGAGGTATTTGGGCGTTCCTGCCATGTTATCCACCTTCTTGGGGGCTGCAAAAACTGGGTTCTTCCTATGGTTCTTGGATTCTCTGTTTGGGTGCAGTTTCTTCGCCTTTATTGTGGTCTTGTTAGTTTTCTATGTGTAGGACATCTTTAAGAATCTTTTATAGGGCTGGTTTGGTGGAGATGTATTGTTTCAATTTTTCTTTGCTATGGAAGGTTTTTATTTGGCCTTCAGTTATGAAGGAGAGTTTAGCTGGGTACAGTATTCTTGGTTGATAGTTGTTTGTTTTTAGGGCATGGCATACATCATTCCAGGCTTTTCTTGCTTTGATTGTCTCTGCTGAGAAATCTGATGTGATTCTAATTGGTTTCCCTTTATAGGTGATTAATCTTTTCTCCTGACAGCTTTAAGGATCTTTTCCTTGGTCTGAGTTGATCCTGTGTGGATTATAATGTGACGGTGGGATGTCCTACTTTGGTCGGTTTATTTGGAGTTCTACAAGCTTCTTGTATCTGAATAGGCCTATCTTTTTTCATGGTTGGGAAGTTCTCTGCTAGGATCCTGTTAAACAAAATTCCTAGACCATTAACTTCTGTTTGTAGGTGCTCCTCTACACCCATTATCCTTAGATTAGGCCTTCTGATGGTGTCTTCCAAGTGTTGGATAGATCTATCATATTTCTTGGACTTGTCTTGGATGGTTGTATGTTCTTTCTCTATAATATCTAGGCTGTCTTCAATCCCTGAGATTCGATCTTCTGCATGGTCTAACCTGCTGTCAAGACTTTCTACTTTGTATTTTATCTCTTTTCCTTCTAATTGGTCAGCTTTAATGGCTTCAAATTCTTTGTTGAAGCTTTGTTTTAGATCTTGTATGAACTTCTTTACTTCCTTAATTTGATGTTCAGTGTTTATTCTCAAATCACTTAGTTGATTTGTTATGGTTTCCTTGGACTCTCATTCCTTCTGTTGGGTTCCATTCAGCATTCCCTTTGTGGTCTCCCTGACTTCCTTCAGCTCTTTGTTAATGGATTCCATGAATGCCTTTAGTGATCTTTCTGTATTCTCTTCCTGCTCTCTCAGTTCCTGTATTACTCTTTGATTAGCTTCCTCCCGTTCATGGGATTCCTGTAGTTCTCTTTGAATGTTCTCAGCCTGCTCAGGCCATTCCTGTCGTTCTCTTTGAGTATTCTCAAGCTGCTCACACAAATCCTGTATCAGTTTTTGAGTAGCTTCCTCACGCTTATTATATTCCTGTATAAGCTTTTGGATTGCCTCCTCTCTCTCCCTATCATGCTCATACAGAGTCATTTTCATGCTTTCAATCTTTTCATTTATCATGTTTGCCAGCAATGTTAGTAGAGATATTTGAGAATTCTCCTCTGGATTATTCATTATCTGTTCTGTCCCCTGATTATCAAGATTGGTAATTGAGATAACCAGATTTGCCATTTTTCTTGTGTTTTTCCGGCTTACTCTGCCCATTTGAGATGAATATAGCACCAGTTTTGTGCTTGAACACTATCTTAAGGCAAGCATCAACCCAAGTCAGAATTTGAACAGTAATAGTCTACAGATACAATCTAGTTCAACAGATACATTTATTCAACATCAAACAACTATATGTTAATGGGCTACAAACCATAAAGAAGACTTTTGAAGACCAGAAATTATTAGGGTTAGGCAGAGATGTGGGTAAAAAATAGGAATAGATTGACATGGGGAGGCTCAGGGAGAGTTAACTAAGTCCTAATCTCAAAGCAGCAAATAGGTTGGGTAGGATGAAAGTAGAGAGAGAGAATAAAAGAAGAAAGGGAAAGGGAAAAGAAAAGAGACCAGAAAAAATAGAAAAGTAAAAATCAATAATATTATGCAGACACAAAACAATCCATTTAGAGAAGAATGTGAATAAATTGAGAGAAGGGGAGTGATATAAAGGAGATGTGAACAATTTAAAAATAAAAATGCTTAAAATATTATATAGGTATGAAGAAGTAGTACTGCTATTAAGGAATTTAAGTCTCAGAGGTTTTGAATTGAGTAATATATTTGTGGATTAAGTGTGTACACAATGGGGGATAGGGTCTAATACTCAGCTACCGGTTTATCTGAGGATGTGCAGGACAAGAATTAAGTCACATAAAGAAGAACGAAAGAGAGGAGAAGGTGAAAAGGATAAGAAAGGAAGAAAAAAAGATGAGAAGTTCAGTAGAGCTAAACAAAAAACAAAAAAACTTAAAAAAGAAAGAAAAACGCACACACACCTAAAATAAAATAATAAGAGGAAAAAAAAGTTTCTGGAAAATAATTTAAAAAAAGGCAAAGATTAAAGATTAAAAAATGTTTTAGAAAAAACAATTTATATAAGGTACAAAAAGAAGAAGAAGAAAAAAAAAGTTCTTTGATTTTTTTGGAAGGGGTGGGAAAAATCCTGTATCTCCCTTCTGTCCGTAACCAGCCTCTCGTTGGAGTCTCTGGTTGGCTTGTGGTCCTGTGGCTTGGTTGGTTTCTTAAGTCAGTTTGTTCGAACAGGCAGAAAAATGCTCTGCTTTACCCAGGATTTGGCGATCTTCCTCCCAGGCTAGTTCATTGGGAGACAGATCTGCTTTGAGTATCACAAAAGAGGGGGATGCAGTGATGAGGCTAGGTTCTGGGTAGAGTTGAGGCCTTTCAACAGACAGTAGCTTTTCCCGGGGGCTAGTTTGTGAAAAACTCACATAGCCCAGCCTTGAACCATTCCCAGGTTTTCTGTTTACTGATTTTCAATTGATTATCCAGGCTCTAGAGGGAGGGGCAGCCTCTGGCTCTGATTACCCAGTGAAGAACGCCACTCCTATTGCTGGCATCCGAGCTGGGTGACTTTTCCCTGGGTGGAGCTGAGTCTGGGGGGTCAGGTTAGGTTCTTGTGACCTGCTAAATGACTCGTTTTATTCCAAGGCCTGAGTTGGAGCTAGCAGCTCCTCCAAGCTTTGTCGGTATCCAAGATGGAGATCTCCAGTGCTTGGAGGGCGGGGGTAGGGGTGGCCTTCCTTCTCTGCTCCCTGAGAAGGAGTGAGGATGTCAGGCTTCTACTTACACCGAGTCTTGGTTCTTGGGTCGTCTCTGGTCTGCGAACTACAGGATGAAGATGTCTGCTCCTTGTCGGTTCTTGCTGGTTTTGAGTAGAATCTGCTCGCCTGGTGCGTTTGGCTCCTTTGTCCTAGACTCTCTGTGGCTCAGGTATTGCTCCTGCGCTTGCCGCCACCATCATGGCGGCAGCTGGCAAAAGCTCAGAAGTGTCTCCTTGCCTGGGTTTCCCCTCTCTGGCCTAACTCTGTCCTGTGATGGCACACTTGGTGTGATTCTCTGGCTTAGGACTGTTCATTGGAACTCTAAAACTGCTTTCTATGCAAGATGCCACGCCGACTCCAGTGGAGTCTGCTTAGCATGGGAAACAATCTATCAGACCTAAGATAGGGGCTTCAGAGACCTATCTCTGAGTTTTGGGACTTCACCGAATTCTACCTCAGAGAATGGGGCTTTACAGAAACCTATCTCCAAGTTTTGGGACTTCACCGAAGTCTACCTCAGAGAATAGGGCTTCTAAGAGGCCTACTCCTGGAAAAAGGCTGGCAAGCCCCTGGGAAAGATGTGTTTCTGCCTTTCTTTTCCTCACTGTATAAAATTGCCTATTAATCTTTTATTGTTTCTGCTGTTCATTGTACTTACTCATTGTCAACGTTCCCTTATTCAAAGCTCTTTCTTAAGAGTGTTGACGACTCCAATATCTGATGAGTGTCTTAAAAATATGACTAACTCACCAGAGTTAAGTGCTACCCTGAAACCCCTCTTATGGATGCTAGTAGATAAGCCATAAGCAAATATAAAAGTATTGGGGTTTCACTTCAGCAGAAGAAATTGTTTGTAAGAGATTTACAAAAAGCTGTAGGCACGGCTAAAACAAAGAATGGCAATTGCTGAGATAACTACTTAGGAGAAAGAACTTCCTATTACTCTTTCATTTACTAAGAGACTTGCTAGATCTAAGTCTCCTTGGTGTTTACTATTAAAGAAGGAACAGAAAAGATCTTATGGGACAGTTAAGGCCTCTATAGAAATAAGGTAATGGTTAGTTGGTGACAAACATCAAAACCCATTATATTTCTTAGAGATAAGCTAGAAACTAGTGCCTATCAGGCGACCAGCTGGTGACCACACAAGAATGAAGCCCTGCAGCAAGGTTGTGTAACCTTTGGCCCTTGCAGGCTACCAGCTGGTGACTGCCCAAGAATGAAGCCCTGCAGCAAGATTATGTAACCTTTTGCCCTTTCTTATGGAGATTTTTGCTATAAAAGTTTGTTATCCTCTGCATTAAATCACACTCAGCACTCAGCATCCACTCCTCTTGAGTTGTCTGTTTGCCATCTCCCCACCTATTCCAGTTCCTCCCCTAGGTGTCCTCCATCATCCCAACAGAACCCGGATCACCATGTTCCTGCTGATCCTCCCTTATCTTTTTTAACTTGCTATATTCATAAACAAATTCAATTACCACAGCTATCTGGCCCCACCCCATCCCCACTTATCATTATCTACAGGCACTGGGGCCAAAGCCTCCCTCCTGCAACAGGTGGTTCCTGCCACTTGCAGCTCCCACACCTCAAGCTAACTTACCTAGTTGAAGGGTAGCTTCACTTGTCCACATTACAAACTGACTTGGGACAATGTATTACCTGCAAAAAGTTCACTAGGAAAGAATGACTGTCGAGAGCCCATCCCAGTGGAGGAAAAGTTACCTTCAACTGTAGCCACAATGGTCAGTGGCTTCTTCATCTCTGTCCTCCGTGAGAGCCTGAAAGCCTGTCTCAAAAGGGAAGGGCAACTGCTCTCAGACATTGAGGTACTTTACTGGGTCAGGGAAAGCTATAGGTGATCTGCTGAGCTAATCCTTTATTCCTTTACTTTACACTCCATTTTCACTGAATCACATGTTCAACTCAAAGCCATAAGTGAATTATAGCCTCAGCCTCAATCAGGTAGACATCTTCTATGTTAAGACCTTGAGAGACTGTGAATAATCTCAGGGATGGTCAGGGCTGTAAGATGGAAGTCTGAAGTTGCTTGAAAGCACATACAGGTGATAACTTAATGGAATGAGGGGGCATGTGGAAGGCCTACCTGGGGTATCAAAGCTGTTCGTGGAGAGACTAGAGCATGTGGGACAAAGTATTCTCAGTTTGTTATAAGGAGTTTCCTTCAGACAGGTATCACTGAGCCATGTCAGAACAACATTGTGACACATACAAAATTTTTCTGGGTTTCTTGAAGAAACATAAGCTTTGCCCAGCAGAGAGTAGAATCCAGCTCTTAAGAGGAAGCTAGGAAATTACTACCCAGTAACACTGGGACTCGTTGATTTAGAAGTTAGAATTTTTCTGTCATAGAGGTTGCTTGTCATAAGCACTGTTATTTTAAGGATAGCCTCCATCTTACAAGAAGGTATTTTAACTTAGACACCTTGTGTTTTAAGAACTGTTTTCCTAGGGGTTGGAGGTGTGGTTCAATTCTTACTCAGGTAAGTACGAATGGCTTTTCTGAGTTTTTGCTTTTTACAAGTATCTTGGTTTTAGTTATTGCTCAGGTAAAGTTTTAAACACTTTCAAACTAGCTAATTGCACAGATTGTGAAACTAAGTTCTGACTAATCAGAACAAAGGGCAGTGAGCCTTCTGGCTCAGGGTACTTGCTTACGGTGGCTTCCTGTCTAAAAGAGCTTTGTCTTGCTGAGTTCATGTTGGTGTCTTTATTTCTACATGTGTGACACCCCAATCTCTCAACATATTTCCAACACTTTTAGGACCCATCTGGGATTTTCTGGCATAGACTATGAGGATCAAAGGAAGTTTTGTTTAGGAGGAGACATGTTCTACTGCCCAACCACAGCAGCCTCCAGGTCTGGTTGACATTGGACCTGCAATTCAAGGTTAATCGGGAATGTGAGGAAGGGGAGATAACAGGGACCTCAATAACTCATGACCCCATGTATGCCAAGGCAGGAATAATGAGAGTACAAGAACTGAGCTTTTCAGTTGTTCAGTGTATGTATGACTGAGCATATGTCCAAGGAAAGAAGCTAGACAAGACACTGTCTTATTATTTGATACTCCAATTAGGGAAAAAAAATGGAGGTTGCGGCAGCAGTCTCATTCCAGATGAGAAATCTCAGTAGCAGAGGTCTGTATGAAAGGGGACACAAGAAATTTCCAATTAGGGAAGTTGAATATGCACCTGCTCAAAATGAATAGAGGAATAGACAAAGAAGAATGGCGAAGGAGAATACTTTCATAATCATCCATGGTTATCTTCTAAGCAAACAAGGATAAGGGTGGCTTGGGAGGGATGGAGGAGATAGTGAAAGGAGTGATATGGATTTGGATGCTGTAAAGAACCTAAATTGATTGGACCAGGTCCGGAATGATATCCACTTTTTTTCTGCCAGTCCAGTTTATTCCCTGAAGGTCAATAAATCTATTGGGATAGGTCAAGCTAGGACATGAAGGAAAACAACTTGATTAGGGTAGGCTAGGACAGAGTAGGAAGGCCCCAAAGGACAGCAATGCAATTGGGCCAGGCTATTTTAGACTCTGAAGATCAACAATTCTATTGGGACAGAGGATTCTAGGTCCTCAAGAGCAATAACTTGGTTGTACTAGCCAGGGAAGGTCAGATACCGAAAGACAACCCTATTGGGCCAGTTTAGGCCAGGTAGGCCCTGAAGGGTGATAACTTAATTGGGCAAACACAGGCTCTGAAGAACAAGAACTAGATTGAAGGATGACAACTATTGAGCCTGGCCAATCCCGAAGGCTGACAAGTAGATTGTAGAAAGTAAAATAAGGTAAAGGAAAGAAGCAAGCATCACAAAATAATAATAAGGTAGGGAATGTGGATAATTTTCAATGTCTCATTAAGAAGAAGAAATATATATGGAGCCACAAAAAGTTCTGAATAGACAAAGCAAATCTTGGTAACAACAGTGTTGAAGTTATACTTTCAGTCCTCAAACATTCCTACAGAACTATAATAACAAAACAGCTTGTGCTTCAGGGCAATGGAATAGAATAGAATGTCCAGAATTAAACCCATACACTCACATCCATCTGATATTTGACAAAAAAAAACAAAAGTATGTGTTAAATAAAAGACATTTCACCCCAAATTGGTGTTGAGAAACCTGGATATCCATATGTAGAAAACATAGATAGTGATTCAAAATGGATTATAGACCTCAACCTGAGAACTGAGACCTTAAAACTATTATAGAAAAGACTAAGAAAAACATTAGGATTTCTTGACAGTCAGGGACTTTGGATTTTTAGGAGTACCAATTAGAAAGGATATAGACAAATAGGATGGCATCAAACTAAAAAGATTCTACAAGGAAAAGACCAAAAAGGCAGCCTGCAAGATGGTATTAAGATCTTTACCAGCTTTGCTTTACTGGATATTAGACAAGGGCTTAATGTCCAGAATATGCAAGGAGTTTAACAAATTAATCCCAAATCAATAATCTAATAAATGCCTAGTAGCTAAATAGAGGCTTCTTGGAAATAAGAATGGAAAAAAAAAACACTTGAGGAGATTCTCAGCATCTCTGGTGAAAAAGACAACGGAAATCAAAACAGCATTGAGATTCCAACTCACCCTAATAAGATTGGGCATAAGCAAGAATACAAACAATGCTGGTGGGAATGTGGGGAAAAGAAACACTATGATATTGTTGGTAGGAATGTAACGTAGTGCAACTACTTTAGAAGGAAGTTTGGAGATTTCTTAAGCACTAAACATAGAAGTGCACACTAGGTTCCATCAATACCACACTTGGGTATCCAGCCAGAATATTACCCAGAATGCAATGGGTCAGGATATACTTGTTGGGTAAATTCAATTGGTAGCTGACTAAAGAGAGTAGCAAGTGGTATTCAGGCAAGGGAAAGGTTTATTTGCAGGCCGCCTCTTGTCAAATTGGAAGCCTATGCAGCAGGAATAAAAAAGGGTGGAACCACAGCCCGGCCAGACTTACCAAGACCAGGGGTAGAAGAAGGTGTGGTCACACCAGATACAGATGTGACTTGAGCAGGGGGGAAATGGCTGCCTCCAAGTGTGTCAGTTACCTAGGTGACACAGGTACTGGGTGGAGACTTAAGCAAGAATAGAGATGAGTCTGCTCTGCCTTCCCAGGGGGGACCTTACATTCTAGCCTTTTAATAATTATGAAATAGGGTATAGATTCTCTCTGGCTCCTTCCTGCTGACAGGGGGCGTCGACATTAGGGGTAAAAGGCTGAGATGTGGTCCCCTCTGGGAGAAGGCAGCAGGCAGCAGCTGTCCCTTGGTGGGCATGAATCCTTAGATGAAGCCTGGAGGAGGCAAGTGTCTTGGATGAAGTCTGCAGTAGTCTCATGAGGCATTGACGGACTGAAAAAAAAGCACTACAGAGCAAATAAATGGCAAGAAGAAGGACTTCGGGATGAAAATTGTCTCCTTCATTTCAGACTGTCCTGGAGTTGGTGGAAATTTCCCTAGCTATTTCTCACATCTAGCAATTAGGTAGGGAGATCATTAAGTAACAAAGGCAAGAGTGTAAATTCCTGTCCAGTTAAAAGGTAGACTGGTATGAACATTAGAGGAGCAAAACTTCTACGTCTATTGACCTCCTGGTTCTGGTTAATTTTGAAAGGGCAGGCACAAAGTGGCTGATGTGACATCATGTCCTCTTACTCCTCTTCATGGTCCCTTGTTCCCCAGACAGGCTGAGTCTAGGTGCTCATTTTTGAAATGGCTTGTCCCAGTTGCTATTCACAGAGGTTTGAACTCAAGGCCTAGGCACTGTCCTTGAGTATTTCTGCTCAAGGCTAGCGCTCTACCACTTTGAGATATAATACCACTTCCAGTGTTTGGCTGGGTAGAGATAAGAGTCTTAGCCATGCTTCTGCCTGGACCTTTGCAGGTTAGTTGGGAGATGGATTCTTAAGGATTTTTCACCCCGGATTGGCTTTGAACTGCAATCTTTGCCACAAAAACCCTTTATTATTTCCAATTAAAGCAACAAGGTGATCAAGTAGAATAAGTAGAGCTTACCTAGTCCTTATCAAGAATTGACCAACAAATATTCTGCCTTGACAAAACTCGTTAGATGCGATGAGAATTTTAGCAAAGATTTGTTTCTGGTAACTCTAACATTGCTTAAGTTAACCAAAGTTACAGAAAGTGCCTTAGCTTTTGCAAGTCCAAAGCAATCTTTTACCAGGTATCAGCTGCATGTGATGGAGGCAAGCAAGACTCCAGTCTACTTTTACCACGGTGGAGGTAGTCAAGATGGTCTAGGCAGGAGTGAGGCCTGTCTTCTAGGTTGGAAGAGATGGACTGGATCTGGACTGCATGTAGACTGACTGGCACTGAACTCCAAATCTAAACTGGACAGACCTCAGAAATCTCAGACAATTTAAGACAAATAACTTGATTACAATGACAGATAACATGTTTACACAGACAGACACACACACATACACACTGAGTACATTAAGTATTACAGCATCCAAAAATGAATGACAGTAGTACTATGACATTATTTTGCCCAATATCTAGAACGAAAAAGGCAAAACTCAAAACCTAAAATTTTTGACAACAATGTTTAGACATCTTTGCTAACAAAGCACATCAGATGTTTGGGCCTCAGTTACAAGGGCCAGTGAAGAGGCAGCAAAAAATGGGTGGAGGAGTAGTAAGCTTGTTCGAAGTTTAAGGTTCAGATGAGACAAAACCCTTAACCCACCATGTGGCCAAGATGGTGAACTCAAGATAGCAAATTTCTGAAAAAGTGCAAAGATAACCTGAACAAATGGAAACTCTGACAACTTTCAAACCTAGAGTGGCTAGCCTTTGAGAGGGAACCTTGAGGGGAGACCCACGACCCAGCCTGCTTTGCCCTCTTCAGGGCACAAGCCAAAACAATGTAGAAAAGACAAAGGGAGAGCTAGGGAAAGTTGGAGAGGATTGACAGAAAGAGAGCTAAGAGAGCCTGAAAGTCAACAGACTTCTGAGCATTTACCATTGCAGTGGCAAAAACAGTTGAAACCTGAGAATGGCAAAAACGTTAGGGGTTCTGGCTCTCCAGGGTACACAGGAGGCATTTCAAAGTGGTTTCATGGCTAAGGCTTGACTCGCAGCACCACTTTAAATGTGTAGGAGAGTCAGTCTGGTGAATGAAGGAGAGCTGACCAGGCAGAAGCAGCATGCTCACTTCCCCCAGAGCTCTCTATAGAGAAAAGTCCAAGCCCCCAAAACCAAGCATCCTTTCCTCCAGAGGTGACCAGCCTTTCGACTAAAGGCCATAGGAGCTCTCTGGTGTGGCACGAGTCTGGACAGAGACTGAGCAACAGAACCGTAGAGAGTAGTTTCACTCACCGTTCAGCTGTGCTCTTTTCATTATTGGCATCCTGGAAAGCCATTGATATCTGAGGCTTAATTTTATACCCTGCTATTTTGCCAAAGTTTCTGATCAGCTCAGGTAACTTGGGATTACAGTCCATGGGGCTCTTTAAATACATTATCATGTCATCTGCAAAGAGGGAGAGTTTTACTTCATCCTTCTCTATTTGGATCCCCTTTATGTTTTCATTTTGTCTTACTGCTGTAGCTAGGCATTCTAATACTAGGTTGAAGAGGAATGGCGAGTGTGCACACCCTTGTCTTGTTCCTGAGTATAGAGGAAATGGCTTTAACTCTATCCCATTAACTATAGTGCTGGATATGTTTGTCATTTATACCCTTTAGTGTCTTGAGAAATGTTCTATGGGTTCCTAGATTTTCCAGAGCCTTCATCCTAAAGGGGTATTGGATCTTGTCAAATGCTTTTTCTACATCTATTGAGATAACCATGTGGCCCTTATCCTTGCTCTTGCTGATGTGATGAATCATATTAATTGTTTTGAGCATACTGAATCAGATTTGCATCCCTGAAATGAATCCTGTTTGATCATGGTGTATGATTCTTTTGATGAGTTGTTGAAGTCTATTAACCAAGATTTTGTTGAAAAGTTTTACGTCCATATTCATTAAAGAAATGGGTCTATAGTTCTCTTTCTTTGATGAGTTCCTGCCTAGATTTGGGATGAGGGTTATGCTGGTTTCATAAGAAGAGTATGGTAGTGAATTTTTGCTTTCCATTTCATTAAAGAGATAGAAAAATATTGTTGTGAGTTCTGCTTTGAAGGCCATGTAGAATTAAGCTGTAAATCCATCTGGTCCTGGACTTTTCTTGGCTGAGTCCTTTTATTGCTGCTTCTACTTTGATGCTTGATATGTTCCTTCTAAGTTGTTTTAAATTATCTTGGTATAGTTTGGGCATACCAATATTTGCTATTAATTTGTCCATATCTTTCAGGTTCTTAGATCTATTAGTGTAAAGTTTTGAGAAGTATCTCCTCATTATATTTTGAATCTTGGCTGTTTCTGTAGTGATGTTTCCATTCTAATCATTGAGTTTGTTGATTTGGGTGTGTTCTCCTTTTTTGCTCATAAGATTTACTAAGGGTCTGTCAATTTTATTAATATTTTTCAAAGAACCAACTCTTTGTTTTGTTAATTCTTTCTATAGTTTTTTTGGACTCTACTTCATTTAATTCAGGTTTTATTTTAATTATTTGTTTCTGTCTACTGGATTGGGGTTTAGCTTGTTGTTCTTTATCAAGGAGCTTTAGATGCCTCATTAAATTGTTGGTTTCAGATATTTCCAATTTCTTGATGTAGGAACTCAGAGCTATAAACTTGCCTCTGAGTACTGCCTTGGCTGTGTCTCAAAGGAGCTGGTAATTTGTGTGACCATTTTTGTTGAATATCATAAACATTCGAATTTCCTTTCTAATCTCTTCCATGACCCATTAATGGTTCAACAGTGTGTTGTTCAGCCTCCATGTGTTACAGGATTTTCTTTGGTGGCTTTTGGTGTTGAATTCTAATTTAACTCCCTTGTGGTCTGAGAGAATTCAGGGTATCATTTTGATGTTTCTGAATTTGGACAAATTTGCTTTGTGGCCTAGAATGTGGTCTATTTTGGAGAATATTCCATGTGCTGCTGAGAAGATGGTGTTATCTGATGCTACTGGGTGAGATATTCGGTAGATGTCCGTTAAGTCTAGTTAATCTATGCAGATTTTAAGATCCGAGGTTTCTCTGTTCTGTTTTTTCCAGGTTGATCTATCTAGTGGGGATAGTGGTGTATTAAAGTCCCTCACAATTAATGTCTTTGGATCAAAGTGATATTTGAGGGAAAATAGTGTTTCTTGGATAAATTTTGGTGCTCCGTTATTTGCTAAGTAGATGTTTAGAATCGTAATATCCTCTTGAAGGTGAGTTCCCTTAATTGGGATGTAGTGACCTTCTTTATCAGTTCTCCTTGATTTTAATTTGAATTCTATTTTATCTAATATTAGGATTGCAATTCCCACCTGTTTATGAGGTCCATTTACTTGATATAGTTTACTGCAGCCTTTCACTTTCAGAATAGTTTTATTTTTGTGGGCAAGGTGTGTCTCTTGAAGACAGCGGATAGAAGGATCTTGCTTTTGGACCCAACTGGACAATCTATGTCACTTAATTGGAGAGGTAAGACGATTAATATTAAGGTTTAGGACTGAGAGGTGTTTGTCTACCCCTACGTTTGTATCCATATTTGGGGGAGGAAACTGTGCCTTGGCTGCTCTTGTTATTATTATGTATTTCTCTGTTTATGGACTGGTTCATTGCCTATAATCAGTTCTTGTTGTTTTTCTATATGTTGAGTGACTTCGAGGATTTTTTGGAGAGTTGGTTTGGTAGAGATATATTACTTCAGATTTTCCTTTCTGTGGAAGGTTTTCATTTGTCCTTCTTCTATGAATGAGAGCTTAGCTGGGTACATCATTCTTGCTTGGTAGTTATTTGACTTTGGAGTGTGGCATTCCAGGCCATCCTTGCTTTTATGGTGTCTGCTGAGAAGTCTGAGGGAATTCTGATTGGGTTACATTTATATGTGATTGTTCTTTTCTCCCTGACAGCTTTAAGTATTCTTTCTTTAGTGGCTATTGAGCTGGTAAGGATTTTAATGTGGCTGTGGGATGACCTGTTCTGGTCTTGTCTATTTGTGGTTCTAAAGGCGTCTTGTATCTGGATGGGCCTGTCCTTTTGTATGTTTGAGAAGTTCTCTGCTAGGATTCTGCTGACTATATTTTCTAATCCATTGGCTTTCCTCTCCAGGCCCTCTTGTATACATATTATTCTCAAATTAGGATTTCTGAATGTATCCTGTATTCCTGCAGTGATCTGTAATGCTTCTTAGTTTTGTAATGAATAATTGTGTGCTCTTTTTCTATGCACTCTAAACTGTCTTCAGCCTCAGATATTCTTTCTTCAGCCTCCTCCATTCTACTTTGAAGGCTTTTTACTTCAGTGTCTATCACCTTTGCTGCTTGCTGATCTTTCTTAATAGTGCCCTGCTCCTTATTAAGTTTTTCTTTTTAAGTCTTGAATAGATTGCTTTACCTCCTGAAGTTGGTCCTCAGACCTTTCTTTCCACTACTTAATCTGGATTCCTATCTTTTTATTAGCTTCTTTCTACCTCTGCTGGAGTTCCTTTATCTTTTTATTTGTAGAGGCCATGAAGTAATCTATTATCTTACGGTTGGCCTCATCACATTTTCTGATAACCTTATGCAAGGTGTCCAATTTTACACTGAGCAGGTTTACCAACCATGCTTTTAATCTATCTTGAGCATTATCCTCTAGGACATTCTAGGACTGCTCTGTAGCTTGTTTATGTGTAGATATTGTTTGGATTTGTCGACTGGCCATGTTGCTTGTGTTTTGGTGGTTAGGTCTACCCATTTACCACACTGGTGCGACAGTAAAACAGTCTATTTTTTTGGACCAGAGCCAACCTGGTGCTGTGTAGATGTATAGATCTTAGGGTTTCAAAGTTATGTGTAGGTGTTTTCCTATTTAGCTCTCTATTTCTTTGCTTAGAGAGGGATATTGTGGCTTTAGGGCCAAGATTATGTATAGTTGCAACGTTTGAGACAACCTGGGTTTGGCTGATAAGTAGTCTGCTCCTTAGAGTTAACAAGATGGGCCCCTTGTACTCAAAATAGTCAAATGGAACCAATTTTGTGGTCAAATATAGAACCAACTGTAAGTTGAGTCTGATATAATCCATTAGGGATCAATGGGCTGGAGCAGAGGGAGAAGTGAAGAGTTAGGATTAGAGAGATATGAATTCAAATTCAGAAGAGAACTTGGGTATAATGATAGTAGAGCGGTAAGAACAGATTAGGGGAGGGATATATATAGTTAGTAGGAGAATATAGACCTTGTTACTAAGTATAAGAGGTGGAAATGAATTCAAAGAATTGTTATGTAGCTTACAGATCCGGACCATGTTACCGAGTATAAGTGGTGGAAATGAATTCGAAGAAAGGTTATGTAGGGAGTAGATTAGAGATCCAGATGAAGGTTAGAAAAAGAAATTATATACAAGTGTATTTGGGAGACTTACTGAGATTAGAGAAAGATTACTCTGATATTATTGGAGAATCGCTGATTCTAAGTCAACTCCTATAATTATTGTTTACACACATAGAAGGAGACCTTAGTTTGTGTTTAGAACTAGGCAGGGTAGCTCTGATTGTGTTGTAGTATAATGTGGAGAGAAAGGAGAAGAGGAGAGTGAGAACAAAAGAAAGAAGGAAAAAATCCTTACAAATTAGGAGATTGAAAAGTGAAAGAAAAAAATAATAATGACAAATAGAAGCTTTAAGTGGAATAGCAAATCCTAAATCACAATACACATTAACACATAGAAATAAAAACAAACAACAAATGATCTGACATAAAAACAAACAAAACGGCCTGGGAAGGTGGCTCAGTGGTAGAGTGGTTGCCTCACATGCATGAGGCCCTGAGTTTGATACGTCAGCACCACATAAGCAGAAAAAGCTGGAAATGGTGCTGTGGCTCAAGTGGTAGGGCACCAACCTTAAGCTGAAGTGCTGAAGTACAGTGCCCAGGCCAAGAGTTCAGCACCCATGACAGACAAAAAAAAAAAACAAAACAAAACTAACAAAACTAAGCACAAACAAAAAAGAACCCTAAAGAATATATTTTTTGGGTTCTTTGAGGGAGCTTCAGTCTCCCTGTAGTCCTCAGAGCAGATTCCTGATAGAACCTTCTATGCTTTGCTGTAGTCTACCTTCCTTGTGGCTTTGTTGGGAGCAGATGGCCTCTTGATGGGGGAGGCTCCCTGCTATCTACAATCCCACTCTCAGGCCTGGTGGATGGCAGTTTTGGGGGTTTCTGGTTTGTATGCTGCTATCACAGGCCTGTAGCTGTATTCCCAGGCTTTCCCTGGTAGCCACAGGAACCTTAGGAACAGAAGGTATGTCCATGTTCTGTTCTGGTATGATCCCTCGCTTTTGGAAGTGGGCATGGGTCAGAGGGCTTTGAAATCCCACAGGGAATTGCCTTCCAGGGAGTGGACCCGGTTGGGTTACTCACAAGGTCTGTAGCTGCTGGTGTGCTGGACGCAAAGCCTGTGCTGTGGTGGGTTGGATGGAGTTGGCAGGTTCTCATTGAGAGGGTCTGTTTGTTGGCAGGTGCAGGTGGGGGGGTGGCTCTGCTGATGCTGAAGGGTCTCCTCTGTGGTGGAGTAGGGAGACTTGGCACTGGGAGGAGTGCGTCGGGGTTCATGCAGCATGATGTTGTGGACTCTGGAAATAGGGGAAGCGGTAGCATGCTGGTCTGCAACAGAAGCAGCTGGAGGTGGCAGGTGGCAGGCAGCCTTGGGTGTGGCTGCATGGGGCTCCCAGGTGCATTTGCAGAGATGACTGTAGCAGTTTGGTGGTGCCTCAGCTGTGAGTGCCTGGGGTCTCTCTATGGTTGTCTCTTATGTCAAGTTCCTTTCTGGCTTTTCAGTGAGTACTTTGCTAGAAAAAGTTATCTAGAATGACTAGTGTATTTGTTCTGAATAGTATCTAGCCATTCAAAAATAATTAGTAATCAAGATCAAATACATGGCATTAGGAGGTGGCAGGAGAGATAGCAATACATGTGTAGTATCATTTTTATAGTTCCAAGAAAGGATTAGTGATACCATAGTTCAAGAATCACACATGCAGTTCAAGGTTTGAAGTAGGAGAACATAAAGAGGAACAGACTCTGGAAAATACACAGTTTAGATATGAAAACTGGGCTATTTAAAGAACTCGATAGACTGTGTGAAAAATCCTAGAATCCAAAAATAACATATGTAACTGACACAAGTTTAGTTCATCAAAGTCCGCAGCAAAACAGCTGAAAGGGATCCAAAAACCTCTGAGTTGGACCTGAAGAGAATGTTTTCTTCTAATTCACTAACTTTATACAAATGGGGTAGGAATTTGAAAACCATTTGTAGTCATCTTCCCAGGCTTTATAGAGAATACATATGGAAAGAAAGATGAGGATGCAGAAGTGTGCTTCTTCGGTTGTTATGATAGCCACACTCTTCCTGTTGAACTGACTGGTGCCATTTTCCACAGCATTAATAGTCCATCCTGTAAGCGGGATCATTTCAATCCTGCAAATGTTTTCTAATTTTTGTTTTCTGTTATCTTTATTTCTTTTTGACTAAGTAGTAAGTGAGTATCATACTAAACATATACATGGCAGGAGAAACGTACTAATGCCTGACAGACAGGTATATCCAATTGTCTCCCAGAAACCATATGCCTTTGTAGATATTTTGGCACAGAGGCAATCTACCACATAATTCTGAAGTGGAGCACAGGCTTCTGCATTTAACCCTTTGATATACAAGTGGACATCACATTACCACTTTCACCGGCAATGAGAAAGTAATTCCTGTTCTCCCAAATCTTTGCCAACCCAGGATCAAATCAAAACCAAAATTTGATATTCCTGATGGATCTATAGTGGGCACTGGCATCTCAGAAATTTGTTTTGCACAACTCATTTGCAATGAAGCTTCAATTCCTTCTTACATATTTGCTCCATTATTTCAAGGTGGATGTCCTTTACAGAAATGATTTTTAAAATTACTATCCTTACTTTATTATCTAATGATATAACTCTGTAGATTTCTTTTTTGAAGCCTCTCCATAGTGGTTATTTATACCACACACACACACACACACACACACACACACATGCACGCACACACACACACCAATAGAGAGATTTTTAAATTTTTGTGGCCAAATGAAATTTGAAATTCGTTGCATACATGATTCTACAATACCTATACTCCTAGATTTTGTTTTTCCTCCTATGGAAATGTTCAGAGGCTGGTGCTACTACACTATTTATGGGTTGGACTCTAGAACATCATTGGAGATTTTGCTCTATAATTGATCCATCTTTTCATTTTCTAGAATTTCCTTGGTTGTTTCGTTCATACTTTTTCTTTTTATGATTATGTTTAAGTAGTTATACAAAGGAGCAGTTTCTGAACAAAGTATATATTGATCAAAGTCATCTTCCTTTATCTTATCCTTTTCTTGTCCTCCTTTTTTTACCCCCCTTCTCTTATTCTTTTTAGTTTTGTAGGTTATACATTACATTTTTGACTGCATTCTCCCTCTCTTCTCCTGTTCATTAATCTACCCCACGTCCCCTTCACCTCACCACTTTTGAGTACACAATTCTTGGGGTATTATTTTGCTAAATTTTCAGTTTTGCCTGTCGAGGGAATTTTAATATTTGTAATCTGGCATATAAATATTAAAATAAACTTCCTGAAAATTTGTGTTACATATTTCTTTGAATCACAGTATACTGACACATTGACTTAGGAATCATCTACATTTTGATCCTATCAATCTAAAATTAATATTTTAGTAATAATTTAAAGAGTTTTTCTGATTTTAATTCTACAGGACTTCATGTACCTTTTTAGGAAATACTTTTTGCTTAAAATTTTTTATTATTGTTAATTTTGATATATTACATAGGCTAGTATTTTCTTTCAGTATGTTTTCTAATCAGCTTATTAGTTACACTAATATGACTGATATTATGTTCAGGTTTTGTACAGCAGGCCCTGATATATTCAAGTTATTTTTTTATTTCCATTGAGATAATTAGTAGTCTATATATTTTTGTTTTTAATATTTATAAACTCAATTTTTATTGTTGTTATTAACGAGTTGTACAAATGTGTCAGAGTTCCATAACTCAGGTTATGAGTACATGGGTTCTTGGGTAATGTTCCCCCTTTCTTCATTTTCGCCCTATTTTTTAATCTGGTCCCTACCCAAAATTACATTGTTCATTTTTAATTTAATGTATGTTAAAGATAATGACAGCATTTGCTCATCATCCCTCCATTCGTGTGTCCCCTTGTTGTTTTGACCTTTTTTTAAAAAAAGCATGAAATCAACTTAAAAATTAAGATTCAGACAAAAAAATGGCCTTCTTTATTAATTCTTAAAAGAAATTCAGAGTCTATTTCATAGTGTAGGGTACCCCTTTCAAAAAGGCACCAACTAACTTAAGATAAGGATGTGGCGCTGATATGAGAAGCACATCACCCAGCCCACCCAATAATTTTCCACCCCATAGCTTCTCTTTCTTGGTTGTTTCAATCTCCTCTTTCCGTTGATGTATTTCTATACCAATATCTTCATATTTATTTTTAAATCCTTCTTTAAGCATATCTTCTTGAATCTACAAAATGAAAAAGGAAACCTTGAAAATAAAACTTACTGAATATCAAGAGTTTTCCCTTAACAACCCTAGGAGCTAAGGATGTCTCTCTCTCTCTCTCTCTCTCTCTGTGTCTCTCTTTCCCCACACTCCAGGACAACAGTGTTCTTTGACACATTTGTCTAATGTTTCCTCCTGATTCATGGGTAGTAAGAACATATATGCTCTTAGCTCCCTGCGATTCTCTCAGGAAGGTGGGAGGAGCTGGCAAAGGCAGGCTCACAAGTATCCTAGTGATATATCTCAGGCCCCATCCAGACTCACCTTCAGCTTGTGTTCCAGCTTCTTTTCCTGATCTCTTATCAGATTCTCTCTTTCTCTTTCCATCTTCTCCTGTAATAGGGCCATATTTTCCTTGTAGCTTTTCTCTTGGGCCTCCATCTTTTGCTGCTGTTCCTTCTGTTCCTGTCTTAGCACCTCCAGCTCCTTCTCAGCTGCTTCCTTTGCAGCCCGCTCAGCTATTACACATTGGTTTTAGAGAAGAAAAACAACAAGAATCAAACATTAACCTTAACCTCCTGGGATCAGAACCCAAGCTGTCTCTGAGTATTTCCAGCAATCAAACCGAGGCACCTGTGAGAATGACATGGAAATGTGCTGCCACACTGGCTATGATTAGACCTGTACATTCCAGTGTAGAACAGGAAGCTCCTTTCATAAAGACCTTCATGTCCATCAGTTAAGGTTTTCAGGAACCAACCCCCTCTTCTGAGAGTGTTACCTTGCCCAGTACCTGCTCTGGCCTTCTCTCCATCAGTGAGAGCTATGTCTGACTGTAGGATCACTTTTTCTATAGCATCCTGGGACTGCAGGAAGGCTTGGAGAACCTCATTTGCCTAGGAGACCAAAAAACAAGTGGAATATGTAAAAAAAAAAAAACAAAAGTCTATTCTCTTGTTGCAGAAATTATTTCCCTCTAAATCCTGTAAAATTTCACTTGTCTTCAAGATTCCTCTGTGTCTGTTCCTTCTTGAGCCATAATAGCAAAACCAATCTCTCTTGCAGTGGTTAGAAACATTTTATAGCAGCCTCTGCCCTAGCTCTCCAGCCTTTTTTATTCATTCATTGTGGGGCTTAAACTAATAGCCTGGCTGTAGTTCCTGATCTCTGTACTGAAAACTAGCACTGTAGCATTTTGAACCACATTGCTACTTCTAGTCTTCTGGCGCTTAATTGGAGATAACAGTACCAGGTATTTTCTTGGTGGCTATGAACTGCAATCCTCAAATCTCAGCCTGCTGAGATTGTGTGTTTGTGTGTGTGTGTGTGTGTGTGTGTGTGTGTGTGTATTTATTTATCTACACTAGCTAGGATTATAGGCATGAGACACCAGCAACCAGATTCAAGCCTTTTTTTTCTTTTGGAACAGAGAAATCTATTGCTATTCCAGGATATCAATGAGATTTATATGTACCTAAAGTGTATGCTCTCTATCTGGGCACTGGTGCATCATGCCTTCAAATCATAACTAGTCAGATACTAACATACAGGAGATCCTCATTTGAAACAAGCCCAGGCAGAAAAATCCTTGAGTTGCTATCTCCAAAATAACCAGCACAGTGCCAAACAAAAAAACTAGGTCCAATGACAGCACACTACCTGAGCAAGTAGGAATCCCTAGGTTCAAAACCCAGTACCACAAAAACAAACAATATATTCCTACATTCTATTCTTCTACCAAGATACTTGCATTCTTTGATTTAAAATACAAGGAATCCTCTGATAATTCATCTTGACCTTCATTATACTCTTGGAGAAATCTTTCCTGAGCTAACTCCAGAGTTCTGTATGGCTATCCTATGAACTGTCTACCAGGTTTCCCGAGTACAGGCTCTAGGAATTTACAACTTATTAGCTTCCCTATGCCTCATATTTCTCAAATACAAAACTTGGATAACATTAGTAGTAACTTATAGGATATCTCTGAAATTTAAAATATACGTGTCCCAGTAGTCTGAAATTACAGGTTACTGAGTATTTATGATACAAATTAGTGTGTTGAATTTTAGACCTAGTGGTGCATACTTCTAATCATAGCATTGAGGAGGCTGAAGTGGAAATGATATGAGTTGGAACCAGCCTTAAGCTACATGAAACACCTTGAGTTAAATCAAACCAAAAGGAAAAACCCAAAATGAAACATAAAATATGATTTTGAAAATGTGTTAGCATTTTTAACACTAATATTGTTACCATATTAATCCCACCATTATTTTGTACTTGGTGTTCATGCCAGTATGACATACCTTATCTTGTTAAATTCAATTTACTATTTGTATCTGAGGCAAGACTATCAGTTTCTTGTGAATAGAACAAAGGGTATCTTTAATTTTCAAATCTCATCAACTTAATTAAGAAATAATTGCATGGTTTGATCTAGGAAAAATTCCTACTAGCTCTGAATAACTAATTGTGGATATAGAAGGAAAATGCAGATTTTCTTCTCACAAATGATTCTGTGTTCTTTAATACTGAGATTGCCATGCAGGTACAGATGGCTCACGCCTGTAATCCTAGGTACTCAGGAGGCTGAAATGTGAGGATCATGGTTCAAAGCCTGCCAGGGCAGGAAAGTCCATGAGACCCTTATCTCCACTAAAAAAACATCCACTACAAAACTAGAAGTGGCGCTGTGGTTCAAGCGGTAGAGCACTTGCCTTGAGCTGAAGAGTACAGGGACAGAGACCAAACCCAGGGTTCAAGCCCCACAACTAACAAAATATAAATAAAAAAGAAACAAATAAATACATAAATGAGATTCTCTGACTAACTGCAATTCATCCCCTTATTCCTCACCTTTACCCCTTTCCTAGGAACTAGATGATAGTCCTGTTCAACCTTCTTCTTGCCTTCCAAGTAGTAATTATGCCCTCCAGGTATAGAGAAAGTGCCATTGGAAATTCTTTCCATTAAAGACTGGGAAATTTTCTTCAGCTCCTTCTGGCAGTATTTGCCAGATGCATCTTCATTCTGCAGAATGAAATCTTCCTTCTTTCTCTCTATGGTGTTCTGTTAAGACGATAGGAAGACAGTACAATGAAGGCATTAGAAAGAAATTCTATGGTGATCTTCATGGAAGAAGTAAGGTGAAGGCCTCGGAGCACATGGGGACAGGGGAAGGAGCCATTACCACTTCTGGAAACTGAGTAATATTGGTAAGTCCCTGAACATTCTAAGAGCCAGGCTCATTCTCTGTAAAATGATGGGATTCAATAACAGGCCCCAAACAATTCTTTCAACAGCCCAGTGATGAACAACAATAAAGCCATAAAAGAAGATATAGCAAGTGAATGTGGCTAAAAGGAGAGTAAGCTCAGGATGTGTGTTGCAAGGATGAAAAGGAATGCCTTAAAAATTTTGCAATATTTCTGAAGTTTCTCATATGTTCATGGTTTGGGAACCATTTGTTAATTCTTGCAATGTGCACATAAGAGTGTGAAGTGCTTTTATCCTGACAGCAACTTGATTGCAGAGTCTGAAGTTGTGATCTCATTTGGGTGCCCTGAGCAGAGCACTTGTTGGCTTATCCAACATCCACACACTATACTATTCATAAACAGGACTGTATGGCATATATATGTATATATATATATATATAAACTGTATGTTATAAGCATAAGATTGCTTATGGCATACAGAACCATATGTCATATGTATACAACAGTATGGAATAAATATATAAATGCACATTTTTTAATACTGTTCCTGAGGCTTGAACTCAGGGCCAGGGCTCTGTTCCTGAGGCTTGAACTCAGGGCCTGGGCTCTGTTCCTGAGCTTTTTGCTCAAGGCTAGCAACATTTGAGTCACTTCTGGATTTAGTTGTTTAATTGAAGATAAGAGTATCATGGGCTTTCCTACCCAGATTTTCTTTAAACCATGATCTCAGATCTCAGTCTTCTGAGTAGGTAGGATTACTGCATGAACCCCTGGTGCCTGGGTTTTTTGCTTGCCAACCTTATTATAATGTATTATACAACAATAAGAGATAAATGTCTGGTACCCATCAGCCTGTAGGAATCCTCACACTCATAAAATTACAGGCTCCTAAATGTACAGCTAGGAAATGATCCATAGGATAAAAATGATGAGCATAAGCATTGTGTCAAAAGGGGAAGACGTCATGAAAGACAGACCAGTAGCAGATATTGTACCATTAGATCCATTTGAAACTCCCACTTGTCATCCTTGAATGATAACTCCATGAAGACTGCGATGGCTTCTCTCTCACAGGCCGCATGCACATCCAACAGCTCCTGGAGGTCCTCAGTGGGGAGCCTCAATTGCTGAGCCATGTGCTGGCTGTAGTGGTCGGCTGCCTTCTGCACAGCTGCTGAGTTCTCACGCTGGGCCAGGGTGGTCACAGCGTTCTCCAAACATGGCACTGCTCCACTGTTGATAGCACTGACATAAGTCTCCACCAGAGTCCCCAGTCCTGGATGAGCCCAATAATTTAAGGATAAACGTCAAGCTACACTTCTATTTTATTCTAAAATTAGCATTCTGAAAAACATTAAGACTTTGAACAACTTTCACACTTTTTTTGGTGATATCATGGCTTCAACACAGGGCTTCAAAATCACTAAGCAAGTGCTATATGAATAGAACCACACCACCAACACTTTTTGCTTTTTTCCCAGTCCTGTGTCTTGAACTCGGGGCCTGGGCACTATCCCTGAGCTTCTTTTGCTCAAGGCTAGCATTCTACCTCTTGAGCCACAGAGCTACTTCTGCCTTTTTCTGTTTATGTTGTACTGAGGAATCAAACCCAGGGCTTCATGCATGCTAGGCAAGCACTCTACCACTACACCACATTCCTAGTCCCAATTTTGCTTCTGATATTATTTTAAGGATAGCATCTTTGTATATACCTGTGCTATCATGAATTGTGAGCCTCCTTTTTATGCTTTTTGCATATATGTTTACCTGGCACAAGCCACTATACCTACTTACTGATTGAGGTAGCTTCTTGCTAATTTTTTGCCCTAGATAACCTTAATTTATTATCTTCCCAATCACTGACTCCTGAGTAGCGGATATGAAATACCTTTATCCTATTTGACAAAGTCTACTTCTTCTGGCAGCACTGCTTTTTCCTAATCATTTTTTTCTTCCAGGCTCTCAATTCACACATTATAATTTAAATCACTTATAACCACCAATATGATCAATGTATACTATCTAGAGAACTCCATATAAAGTTAAAAAAAGAGCAGATTATACAGGCAAAATGAATTAAGTTTACAAATGGAATAAATTGTCTAACTTTTGGGACCCAAGTCTAAATAGGAATGAAAATCTGGTGCATTTTAATTTAAGAAGAACATTATGACAGAACTTAACATTATGTGTGCATGTTGTCCACATCCTGAAGACACTTCTGTAGCTAGAATTTAACTGAATTTTGATTTTAAACTCCCTTTCGGAACCTTTAGGAACTTGGCAGCTTATATGATTCATAACTAGTTTAAATTCAAAATATATTTTTCTATCCACACAGAACACTTTCCCAAGTGACTTAATGTAAAACACAGGAATTAACCTTCAGCATCAGTTGGCTCTTATATGATCAGTGGAATCGTTTCTTAAGATATATTCTTTCTCAATAAAGCTCCATGTAGACAAAAATAATTAGGAAAGATGAAATTATATGAGACATGAACTACTATTTTTCTATATGCTTTTAACAAATGCAAAAATGTAATCAAAGCATTACTTAAGGTAATAAAGAAGAGAGGTAAATCCAAGAGCAAAGAAGACTCACGTTTCCCAGTGACAATAATTCCCTCTCTCAAGTTCTTGGGTTTTGCATTGGCAAAGATGTAGGAGCAAAAGTTTTTGGATTGCACTTGGAAATTGCAATCCAGCTGGTCTTCTGGCAAGTCTTCAATATGAATTAAGAGTTCCTTTTCTTTTGTAGGTCGATCAAAGACAAAACATTTGCGTTTTGGAAAGAAATGTCTGATGCACTCCCTAGGCAAGTTGGCATTTAGAATTTTCTGATTCTTGCCTATAAAAAATAAAAGGAATACAGTGAAAGCAGGAGTTATACCATGGGGGAGGGACATACAAAGCAACAAAGAAATCATCTTATGAATATGTTAGAAACAATCACAAGAAAGAAAAAAAAACTGAATCCTTATCTTGGGGTTCATTTCACCTAACATCAACTTGTCTGACAGTTTCTGCTTGTCTCAGTCATAAACTAGTTATATTGGGGGGTGGTGTGGGCTTTTGTGGATAAGGGAAAGGGGAAGTGATGGGAAGGTGAAACAAAGGAGGAGGCAACAATGCTTGATAAGATATGTACTCATTAACTTGCTCATGTAATTGTAACCCCTCCGTATTTTCACAATAAATTTTAACAACAAAAAAATAAAATAATAGGAAAGGAAAAAATAGATAATGGATATAACAAACTGTCAATGAAAAATGCAGTCATATATGAATAATATAGAGTAACGAGCCCTAATTGTAACAGTTATAAATGAATGTTGATCTCTAAGAAAAATTAAGATACTTGTCTATAGACAACACACAAATTCAATAACACATTTTCAACATTTACAGTAAAAAAATTAAAGGGGAAAAATTGATCATTGGAAGGACAGCCATCAGGCAAGTGGTTGAGTATTTTCATTGCCAGAGATTTTTTACATCACTGTCTTAAAATCTTCTTGAAATGATATTTCATTGCAAACCAACCTTGTGCACAGAGGCAAAAGGTAACAAGTAATTAAAGATTAGGCATCTATCTGTCCACAAAAGGAGGAAATTGATTAGTATCCCTCTTTCTGGCAAAACTCTCCTGAGTTAAGAGTTTAACTAGTGAGTAGTGAAGCAAAATGGTTAGAAGCAGTTTTCTGATTCTATTGTATCTTTGTCAGAAATGAAATCTAAGACATAAAATAAAATTATACCAGCAAAGTGTAAGATGCTACTGGAAAAAACGCGAGAAAGGAGATGCATAATATTCAAGTCAAAGAAGATGCATAATATTCAAGTCAGAACAGAAAAGCTGTTAGAAATATACAAATACTTATATCAGTATATATGTATACACTCACAAGTATAAGTACATACCACAAATTGCTTAAAGACTACTTTCACTGAAAATTTTGAAGAGTAAAATTAACTTAGACGTATTATGGATATCTCTTCATTCTCCAAATTAATCTATGAGGCTTTACAGAGACAATGTGAACAACTAGAGCATTGATCAATAAGCATTTTGTTTTTTCCCATCCCCTCCCCAAATTAGAGAAGTGTACATACAAGATGTAGAGCACGGACATCAAATACAGTGAGAACAGCCGTATACTGTGGGGCCGGAACATGCAAAAAAAATCACACGGTACATTATAACTATGTTAGAAACAATAGCAAGAAAATAAAAACCACTTTGTACAAGACACTATGTTGAAAAACAAACTTCACAATTTAGGAGGAGTGGGGGAGTGGGGAGGTAGATGAGTGTTGTTGTGAAGGTGGGAGGGAAGGGATTGTAGGGGGAAAAAAAGGAGGAGGCAACAATGATTGATAAGAAATGTACTCATTACCTTACTCATGTAACTGTACTATACAACATTTGTACAATAAAAAACGCATAAAATAAAAAAGAATTGATCAATAAATGTTGGAAGACTGAATAAAATAATATCTAAAAATATTGATAGTTTTTTCAAGTGCCCCAGTCTACTTTGATAATATGTACATTTAACAACTGTGAAATATATAACTCATTAAGTATAAGGGTGACAAATGAAGAGAGTGATATTATAGGGAACATAACTAAAAGATTGACAGCCTTATTCAAAAGAAATATCAGGGATTATTCTTAAGAAGTCACTGTACAGTATTCTTCCATTGAGGAACATCAACGAGCAAGAGACTAGTAAAATACAATGTGGTAAACAATTTGATTTAAAATTGATCCATTTTATCACATTTTATCACTAACCAAATTTAAATTTTGTCACATGAAGCACTTACTTTAAAAACTTACTAGGAAGTAGAGCTGTGGCTTAAGTGGTAGAGCACTCCCCTTGAGCTGAAGAGCTCAGGGACAGTGCCCAGGCTGAGTTCAAGCCCCATGACCAACAAAAAAAACAAACAAAAAACCCCCAAATTAATAAATAAACCTTTCAACATTATAGGATGGATTATAATAGGCATAATTTTTCATGATGTTAATGGGCCTTAAATAATTTGATCCAGTATTTGTGCCCATTCCAGTGATTTTATATTCCACTTGAAAATTTTCAAGCGAAAATGCTAGAAGAAGCATAGAAGTGTCTGTGGACTTACTAATTGTTCAGATGAAAAACCAAAACATTTTCTAAAACATATTTAGTGAATATTTTATTTGTATATGGTTCCGTTGAGGAACTATTTCACTACAACATGTTATTTTAAATGTTCAGGTACAACATATTAGAAAGAATTGTTGGTTTTTATTTTGAAACTTCAAGTTCTATGACATCACATATATGAGAACTGATAGAAATCTGTAAAACATTGGCTTACATGTAGTATTTCATAAAATGGTCTACTGAAGTATATTTAACTTTTTTAGATATGAGAATTGTTGTCATAAATGATACTTGAGGACTATAAAGTGGAAATAGACATTACATTTTTTAAAATGTAATTTTTAAGAGTAAAAATGTAATTTTTTGAATAAAGTCGTAGTTTTTAAAACTAATCAGTCGCCTTTCAACAATTAGTGTATCATATTGTAGCACAATCCAATCTCAAATAAGCATGCACATCTAATGCGGATTAAAAGGGTTTAGTATATACCATAAACCTACTGAACCCTTCCCCTTCTCGAGCCTCCCTCTGGTACCTGGAATAAGCTTTAAGGCATTCTCTAGATATTCATCCTCTGTGATGGGCTGGTCATCTAACTTCAGCTCCAGAATGAAATCCCGAACAACCCAAACAAAGTCTGGAAAAAAACTCACAAATTCATCAGAGTCATCCATTTCATCAGACTTCTTAGTAGACTTTGCCTTGATTAGCTCTGTTAGTTCAGTAACATAGCTGGGATTTTAACTAAGGAATGAAAAGCACCATACATCATAAACAAGTTTCAGATCTCACCTACAAACCCATTGATAACATTCCTTTTGGTGTAATATACCCTTTCTCAACCAGGAAAACTGAGTCACTTAAAGAAACAGTGTTAGTTGTCATTTTCCTAAACTCAGTACAGCATGACTATTCTTTTCCAGGAAGGATACTGCAGCTGCTCCAGTGCTTGCTGGTTGATAATTCCCATGCTGTTGTAGACAAAGGTGCTGCTGAGTAGAACGGACAAGGCAAAGATCCACGAGTCATTCTTAGGATCACCCTAGAAAGCACATGAGAGCAAGGGACAGAGAAGTCTACTTGTTTCATTCTTTCATTTATTGTTCATTTAGGACTACAGTTGAAATAGAGAATACAAAGAAGAAAAGTTTATGAAAATATCATTAGTTAATACTTGCTTTTCATTAACAGTGACGTTCCTCAGGCCTTGGTTTCCTTAGTGTGAATGATATTGTCAATGTGCATAAAATATTCTCTACAGCAACTATATGTGATCATATACATTGTATATAAACGAATGCAACATATATGCATCTATATGCATATGTGTATCCCAGATGATCATCTCTGACAATAATTCATGAAAATTTTATTGTGTGAGAAAAAATTGACCATTTTAGTAAATATGAAAAAATGCTTTGCAGCTTCACACATGTGAATGTCTCACTGGAATAATAGCTGTTGTTTCAAAGTGCTTCATTTATTTTAAAAGCTGATAGAATGTGTAAGTAGAGATTAAAAGATCACACACATTGTAAAACCAATAGTAGACAAATGAGAAATATTATAAAGTATAAGTCATATATATGTATCACATAGTCATATCATTTGGCTGAAGCAGTGAGCATGTGTAAAGGGCTGAAAGATAAAGCAGAAACAAGATTAAGGATGAGATGGACCCTGAAGTATAGAAAAATAGAACTACTGAACTCCCACCAAATTACAAAGGAAGTGAGTAATTCAAGACAAAAGCAATTTGTACTATGGTATTAGATTCAAAGTCCTCTTGGCCTCATAAGTGAGTGCTGAGAGTCCATACCCCTAGGAAATAGTCTCTGACCTATATAATTCAGATTTATGGCCACTTCTGGACATTTATAGCACCTGTACTGGTTATACAAAACGTGTGTTGGCTCCTGAACTAGGTCCTTACCTTTTACTGATGGATCTATAGAATATAGGATAGGAACTTGTAATTGATATCATTAGTGAATATTTACTACTTTGTATAATACTCTCAGCTGCAGAGAAAATTTCACATTACATGACAACAAACTGAAAGAACTCTCAATATCCAAAATGGAACAAAGCAAAAACAAGGTATAAGGGACCAGAGTCCAGCTCAGTGGTAAGCATATAACAAGTATGTATGCAAGGCTCTACCTTGTCCAATCCCCAATACCTTCCAGAAAAGCATAAATCAAAGCATAAATAGACTTTCGTCTATGCTGATATGAATGATTGAGTAAATGAGCAGCTGACAGAGTAGAGGAAAATTCTTCCTTATGGAAGATCTCTGATAGTACATGTACATGTTCCCTGGGTCTGAGACAGAATTTAATGTCACTACCATCTCACATTAAGATGTCTATACTAGATTAAGGTTGTAGCACATTGGTAGAACACTGACTAGGATGTACAAAAGCCTGATTTAGATGACTAGGACCAATAAAAGAACAAAGAATGGGTAGACTTAGTGACACACTTCCTAAAAACAGAGTCAGAAAAAGGGGGAAAGTTTTTTAAAAAGAATAATAATACCTCAAAATATTAGAGTTTATAAGAATAATGCAAAGAGACAATTTAGCCTTAATTCATACCTGGATTTGTAGTTGTAGGAATTGAATTAAGCAAAAGAAATTGAATTAAGGTGACATATGGTAAGTTAAGAAATACAACCAAAAGAATTCTCCATGATTTTGATTTACCTTCTCCACATCACCCAGACCCTCAGTGTCCAGAAGGACCAAGGTGAAATTTGGTTTTGTTGGGTGAGTCAAACACCACATCCAGATACCTTTTGTTTGAGACCTCACTGTACTGCCCAGCTGGAAACCTGAAACCAAAGAGAAAATGATTAATATAGGTGTGTTTTAAGTTTTGAGAATATCATACTGTGAGAGTCTGTCCTTTAAAATAAATGAACTAGAAGAGAAGATATAAAATATAATGTAGGGAAACTTCATAGGCAAAGGATTGATAGAAATAGCGACAGATTTTTGGAAATCAAGAAGGAGCAAATAAAATGACCTTATTTAAGGAAATCACTCCCACTGGTCAAGATGCACTGCAATCATAAACTGCTCTGTTGAATGATAATGCCTTTGTGTAATCACTTGAAGATAATAAAATTTAAAAATTAATAAAAATATCACAAAAATCACCCGGCATTTAACAAGATGAGAAATATACATGACAATATGGGAAACAAATTTTCTACATTATTTATATGGTTTATAGGCCTTATAAAATTAGTAAAAATTATAAAGCATCATTTTTTGCTAGAAAATGCAATTCTTACTGCTTTCCTAATATCTCACAACCTTCCTTTATTTCACTTTTATAAACAAAGCATACTGGGTGACATCTGCCTTGAGTCTACAGTCTTAACGAAATTATGTCAGTGGGAGGAAGGAAATAATCAAAGGAACTGAGAAGGTAAGATTGGATTGCACCAGAATACTATTCTTGTAGGTCATTAAACAGAATAAGGAAAATTCCTGTTTTTTATAGGAGTAGGGTGATTTCTTATGAGTATGGATTTAAAAATATAAGCTTTCATGTCAATCTTAATAAAGATCGAAAGTTTTCCCCTTAGCAGGAGTCACATTTTTCTTGATGGTACAACAAGCATGATTACCATGCATTATCAATGATCCCAGAAAATGGCTCCTGTCCTAAGAAAGCACTCACCTTGGTTGTGTCCTGCCAGGCGGTTCATCAGGTAGGATTTTCCTGTACGATACATTCCTAAAATGGCCACCACCAGCACAGGCTTTGTAATTGCTTCAAGAACCTTAACTGCCTTGGGGTTCACCATCAGCTGCTCTTTCTCATTTTCCACTAGACAAATGGGCGCCATCATAGTGGACCCTGATGCCATGTTAACCTGCACCACCTCCAAAAAAAAGAAGTAGAAGAAAGAATAAAAGATTAATAGAATACAGATCTAGTGGCAACCCCAGGAGCAAGTAATATCTCACTTGTAGAAGGTGTGTTAAGTTTTTTTTTTACAAAATTAATTTATTTTTAATACTTTTTATTATCTTTCAATTGCTATACACAGGGGTTTCAATTCAACATGTCAGTTTGTGAGAACAATGCACCTTGGTCAACATCACCCTTCCTTCATTCTTCTCCATGTCTCCTAGCACCCCTCATCCCCTCAATTTTGAACATAACGATTCCTGGCCAAAACAGCTCATTGTCAGAGGTACCATCTTATCAGTAAGGGAAAGGCTAGGCTACCTTTTTTTCAAGGACATCTCTTAGATGAATCATCATTGCATAATAACTCTGCTCACACTCTGCTTGATAAAATTGTCTCTCCACTCACAAAGAAGGCTAAAACCTTTAGTCTTTCTAATAGCCTGTTACATGTCTAGATGAATACAAGTGTTTTATTACAGTGGAAAAAAGAACAGAAATTGGAAGATGAAAGGTGTTCTCAGAGTAACCCTGAGGAGCTCAAAAATCTTATAATATGCTGGTAAAATTAGAGAACATACCACTATGGCAGCATAAGAATGGAAATACCATGATAGTTACAAGAACAAGATACTGGTAGAATAAAACAACAATGATCTAAGTTAGAATATAACATGAGTCAAGATAATTCTATGAAAATGATGCTCATTCTAATAAAATGATGCAAATTTGAGTACCAGTATTTCAGACAGTAAAGGATTTTATGCAGTGTATCACATACATTACTACCTCTTCTCATTGGAAATTCTACAGTTGGTTGGGAAGCATTTAAATACTACATAATATTTGTGGGATATGTCAACTCATGCCTATTATATAAAATTCAGTATGTACCAGGGTGAAAAGAGTGAAATTCTAAATGAGTAAGGTACTAGCTTTGGGTAGATTCAGTTCCATGGCTCCCAGTCAAGAGTCAGTTTGAATATGAAGGAGACAAGGATCCATGGGAATAAGGAAAGAGGCTTCCTGTGAGGAGGAAGAGTAGGCAGGAGAGAAGCAGTGGACAGATGCTGCAAGCAGGACCCATGGAGGATGAATGGGGAAACAAGAATCCAGAGCCAACGGAGATGTCACAGCAAAGATTCAGAAGACAGTCTTCCAGGGGTCAAACCCCAGGGCTCCCATCATTTACTCACTATCAGGTCTGGAAAGAGAACCTGCCTCTGTACACCTTCATTATCTTGTCAACAGTATAAATGAAACTAGTCCTGCCTGATTCACTACGGTACAGGTTAAGGAAACCAACATTTAAAAAAAAAATTGCAGCAGCATTGTTCTATTCCCTTCAGAGAACAAATGAGACAGTGAGTTAATAAGTGTCACTATGTTCTGAAAATTATAAACTAGCAAGGAAACTAGGCTAAAGAAGAACATTTCTGTTAAAAAAAGAAACTAAAAAAAAAGAAAGAAACCAAAAACCTGCCTTCCAACTAGCTTCTTCATAGAGTTACTCTGTAAAACTTCCTTTCTTCTGTAGCTGTTAGAGAACACAAAAAAATTGGGTCAACCATGACCTTTCAACTACTGCGCTAGACACAAGAGAAACTCAAGATTGTTTTTCTTCAGATTTGACTTTTAAGAAAGCACCGGGAAGCTGGGCGCTGGTGGCTGGCTAATGCCTATAATTCTAGCTACTCAGGAGGCTGAGATCTGAGGATCATGGTTTAAGCCTGGGCAGGAAAATCTGTGAGACTCTTACCTCCAATTAACCCCCAGAAAACTGGAAGTGGTTCTATGGCTCAGAATGGGAATTACCCTTGAGTGAAAGAGCTCAGACAGGCCCTGAGTTCAATCCCTATGACAAAAATAATAATAAAAAAAGCAGTGGGAAAAGGAAGATAAAATTGTAAATTTTTGTTCCTTTCCTGGTATTCACTTTTTTTCTTGCCTTTCTTCCTTTATTCTTTCTTGTTCTTTCTCTCATTCTTTCTTTCCTTTTGTCCTTATTTCTTTCTTTTCCTCTTTTTTCTTTATTTCCTTCTTCTGCTTTCTTTTGTTCTTTCTTCCTTGCTTTCTTTCCTCTTCCTTTTCATTTTCTCTCTTCTCCTTCCCCTCTTTCATTTACTTTCTCTCTTCTCTCCACCCTTCCTATCTTTTTTCTATTCCCTCTCTCTCTTCTTTCTTCTTGTTTTTCTCCCCAGGCTCCCCTTTTTCCTCTATATTTTCCTTATCTTTCCCCTGACTTCCTTTCTCTTCCTCATCCCTTTTTCATAGATCTCTCTCTATCACTTCCATTTTCTCCTTATCTCTGCCTGTCCTTCCCCTCCTCACCTCCCCTACTCTTTCTCCTCCTCTTTTTTTTCCTTCTTTCTCCTTCTCTCCATGTCCGATTGCAGTGCAGGATTAAGATGGTGAGCATAGATGCTTTCAAATCCAAATTTAACAGGAGAAGAAGATCATATACTGGATTAGTGGTTTCCAAAAGCTGTTGCCTGAGTTAGACCAAGATACAATTAAATTAAAACTATCCCAAACTGATTTTCTCTAAATAACACAAGCACACTGGGGTCCTTCTTGGAACACGTACACATTTTAAAAAAATTATCTTTAAGAAGTTGCACAAAGGAGTTTCAATTTCACATGTCAATTTGTGAGTACAATCATCTTGATGGAAGACAACCCTTTCATGCTACTCTTCAAGCCGCCCATCTCCTTAGTTTACATTGTTCCATTCTCAGCTATGAATACTGAATGTTATGACTGCATTTGCCCACCCTCCTCTCTCCGCCCACCCCGCCCCCAACATCTTGACCTCATGTTCAGATGTTCAGCTTCAACACAGTAAATTATTTAAGGGAATTAAACAGTTCAGAATAGATCCCAGGCTGAGACCTTACTATTCTTTGTAACATTTGACCTTTCTTTGTTTGTAACATTCAACAAATGTTGAAAAAAAGAGATGAGAAAAGAAAGTAGTCCAAGCAGCTCAGCTGCGGGGAATCCATGAACTAGTGTACATGGACAACATGAAGATGGGCAAGGTTTCAAATGGACTAGTGAAGACTACTTTTGCTCTCAGCTTTTCCAATTCCAGGCAGCTACCATCGGGGAAACATCTGAGAACTGAGGGTAGTGGTGAAGTTGGGGCAAGAGAGAGCTGGAAGGAGCAACTCTCCAGCAGTGACTCTGCTGGGGTTTGGGGCTAGGGTTTGGTCCCTCAGTGCCAGGAGGGAATTAAGGTCCCTTGAAGCAGAGGAGGGTAGGTGATCCATGCAGGGCTCTCTGCTGCAGCTCCTGCTGGACAACTGAGGAAGAGCAGCTCTTCCTGTGTATGCTTTGGTAGGGTTCACCACCCCATGGCTGCCTGGGGACTGAAGGAGCCTTAGGAGCTGAACTACCAGAAGCAATCTGGAGTGTCACACACCATGGAGTTTCCCATGTCCTCCCACTCCACTGCTGCCTTAAATTCTGACCTCTCCCCAACCCCCATCCCCAACCCCCAGCTAGCAAAATTGCTATGGACCTAGCTACCTGTTGCTGATCCTCAAGGAAATAGCACACCAAAGACCATGTTTCTACACAGAACTCACCTCTCTGTGGGCTCTGTAGTCAGGAGTCAAGTTCTCAGCTGGCTTGGCTCTGAGTTCTTCTGTCTGGCTAGTCAGGAAAGCACTGCTCTTAAAGCTGAGCATCAAATCACATAAGGCAGCCTGCCAAGTAAATGTTGTGCAAGACGAACAGTGAAAATGAAACTGCATTCATGTGTTGCTGAGGTAATCAGAGAGCTTTAGCACAGTTCCTAGTTAGTCAGAGGATCAAATTTTTAAGCAAAGGGAGGAAAGTTCCAGTGTTTTGCATCAGCTTCTCAAACTGAAAACCAAACAAACAATGAAAACAAAACAGAATAGTCAAAGATCACTGGTATTTATTCAGAAATAGCAGGGTATCATAATAGAAATATGCCTGCTATGTAAAGCACAGGAGTAGTAAAAGAACTCCAGGGACAATGAGATTTGGTTTTAAGCCAACAAACAAAAAGCTTTCTTTTACCCACAAAAAAATGGCATAAAAGTTGCTGTATAATTTGAGTAACATGTAATGTTTGTTTCTGGTTTAGACACCAATTGAAATTGCAAGTCTATTATAGTATACACTACAAAGTGGCATTCATTACTAAGATCATCTACCAAGCTGAATAATGCTCTTTGAGGGGTCCACTAATTCCTATCAGATGGCAACCTGGTCATGTGCATGAAAACATGTAGAGAATAGCCTAGAAAGAATATTTATTGAAATTCTCTATGCTAAAAATATTCAAGTGTTAACAGCAAATATAATGGGGCATTTTGGAAATTCCTTCAGCACGAAAAATTAGCAACAACATCTTACTCTAAGCAACATGATCAACATCATGATCACAATGTAGAGTAGTATGACCTGGACATACTAGGATAGATATTATACACTGGTTGTATATGGCAATCTAATGTCTAATATTAGAAGTCAGAACTGTTAGACATATAGGCCTCAGGCCAACATCGATACAACTATAAGCCAAAAACAAGACTCTTACTCAGTTTCTCACAACAGATGCTCAGATCCTGAAATGATTTGTCATTGTGCCCTTCATGGGTTTAAACTCAGTTTAACCCTAAATAGAAAAACTAGAAAAGATTCGTCCATTTTGCCTTTCTTCTCTAGCACTCTACCTTTCTCAGCCTGCCAGCTTATGTTTTGATAAATGCTAATGATTGGATTTATCCCAGGAGTTTTATTAAAAAGTTTATTTCAGGGCTTATTTCTCAACACAGATTGAGTCTCCACTTGCCTCTAATAAAAGCAACTGAAAGTAAAAGCAGAACAGGGTTTCCTGGAAATAAGAGTAATATCCAGAAGTCAGTTGCATTCCTTCTCACTAATAATAGCCACTGTGTACATCAACAAGCAAAATATTAATCCAAGGACAGTTGAAATCTTTTGTGAATTTTACTTACACAAGAATGGGATTTCTACCTACTCAAGAAGCTTTCCAAGTCAATTTATTTATTGTCTAAAGGTAAATATAGAGATATTCACTGAGAATGAATTAATTTTAGTGTGATTTCATTGATGATAAATGTTTATATATCTACAATGATTAAATCGTAGGGATATATTATAAAATTTTTCAATATTGCTAGCTCTTTGAAGTAATTAGTGATTGTTTTTATTTCATTGGTTTTGCACATTATAACTATTTTCTATGAAGTGGTTTATAGTAATAGAAATAAACCTTCATTTTCAAAAAGCAATGATTAATTGGGTGGTGAAGTTTCTTGATGAATATTTCCTAAGTACTCAGGAGGCTGAGATCTGAGGATCATGGTTCAAAACTGGCCCAGGCAGAAAAGTCCCTATGAGATTCTTATCTCCAATTAACCACACAAAAACTGGAAGTGGCCCTGTGGTTCAATTGGTAGAGTGCTGGCCTTCAGTAAAAACAGGCTCAGGGACAGTGCCCAGCCCTGAGTTGAAATCCCACAAATGACCAAAAAGAGAGTAATGATTGATTTCAAGAAGCAATTTCTTGAAGATAGCGGAGGAGAAGCTGGAGTCTAAGCAAGCTCTCACATAGAAAGCAATTTTAGAATTCCAGTGAACAGTCCTAAGCGAGAGAATTACACCAAGTGTGCCATCACAAGACAGAGAGTTAGGCCAGAGAGGGGAAACCCAGGCAAGGAGACACATCTCAGCTCTTGCCAGCAGCCACTGCGGTGGCGGCAGCTGTGGCAGCAGCAGCGTGCTCAGAAGCCATACCTGAGCCACAGAGAGTCCGGGACGAAGGAGCCAGATGCAGTGGGCAAGCAGATTCTACTCAACACCAGCAAGAACCGGCAAGGAGCAGACATCTTCATCCTGCAGTTCGCAGACCAGAGACGACCCAGGAACCAAGACTTGGTGTGAATAGAAGCCTGAAGTCCTCACTCCTTCTCAGAGAGCAGAGGAGGGAAGGCCAACCCTCCCCCCCCAGTACCGGAGATCTGCATCTTGGATACCGACAAAGCTCGGAGGAGCTGCTAGCTCCAACTCAGGCCTTGGAATAAAATGAGCCATTTAGCAGGTCACAAGAACTTAATGGTGGCGTGACCTGCCAGACTCAGCTCCACCCAGGGAAAAGTCACCCAGCTAGGGCGCCTGCCCTAGGAGTGGCTTTCTTCACTGGGTAATCAGAGCAAGAGGCTGCCCCTCCCTCTAGCAGCCTCGACAATCAATTGAAAATCAGTAAACAGAAACCCTGAGAATGGCTCCAGGCTGGGCTCTGTGAGTTTTTCACAAACTAGCCCCCGGGAAAAGCTACTGTCTGTTGAAAGTCCTCAACTCTACCCAGAACCTAGCCTCATCACTGCATCCCCCTCTTTTGTGATACTCAAAGCAGATCTGCCTCCCAATGAACTAGCCTGGGAGGAGGATCGCCAAGTCCTGGGTAAAGCAGAGCATTTTTCTGCCTGTTCTAATCAAATGACTTAAGAAACCAACCAAGCCACAGCACCACAAGCAGACCAGAGACTCCAACAAGAGGCTGGTTATGGACACAAGGGAGATACAGGATTTTTCCCACCCCTCCCAAAAACACTCAAAGAACTTTTTTTCTTCTTCTTCTTTTTTTTTTGGTACCTTATATAAAAATTTTTTTGCTTCTTTTCTAAAACTTTTTTTAATCTTTAATTTTTTGAATTTTTTGAAAAAAATTGTTTTCCAGAAACTTTTTTTCCTCTTATAATTTTTATTTTATGGATATTTGAGTGTGCGTTTTTCTTTCTTTTTTGGTTTTGTTTTTTTCTTTTTTAATTATGTTTTTGTTTTTTGTTTAGCTCTATTGAAATTCTCATCTTTTTTTCTTCCTTTCTTATCCTTTTCACCTTCTCCTCTCCTTCATTCTTCTTTATGTGACTTAATTCTTGTCCTGCACATCCTCAGATAAACCCGTAGTTGTCGATTAGACCCTATCCCCCATTGTGTACACAATTAATCCAGAAATTTATTACTCAATTCAAAACCTCTGAGACTTAAATTCCTTAATAGCAGTACTACCTCTTTATTCTTATATAATATTTTAAGCATTTTTATTTTCAAGTTTTTCACATATCCTTTATATCCCTCCCTTTCTCAATATATTCACGTTCTTCTCTAAATAGATTGTTTTGTGTCTGCATAATATTATTGATTTTTACTTTTCTATTTTTTCTGGTCTCTTTTCTTTTCCCTTTCCCTTTCTTCTTTTATTCTCTCTCTCTACTTTCATCCTACCCAACCTATTTCCTGCTTTGAGATTAGGACTTAGTTAACTCTCCATGAGCCTCCCCACATCAATCTATTCCTATTTTATACCCACATATCTCCTTAACCCTAATTATTTCTGGTCTTCAAAAGTCTTCTTTACGGTTTGTAGCCCATTAACATATAGTTGTGTGATGTTCAATAGATATATCTGTTGAACTAGATTGTGTCTGTGGACTATTGACTGTGCAAATTCAGACTTGGGTTGATGCTTGCCTTAAGAAAGTGTTCTAGCACAAAACTGGTGCTATATTCATCTCAAATGGGCAGAGTAAGCCAGAAAAACACAAGAAAAATGGCAAATCAGGGTATCTCAATTCCCAGTCTTGATAATCAGGGGACAGAACAGATAATGAATAATCCAGAGGAGAATTCTCAAATATCTCTACAAACACTGCTGGCAAACATGATAAATGAAAAGATTGAAAGTATACAAATGACTCTGTATGAGCGTGATAGGGAGAGAGAGGAGGCAATCCTAAAGCTTATACGGGAATATCATAAGCATGAGGAAGCTACTCAAAAACTGATACAGGATTTCTGTGAACAGCTTGAGAGTACTCAAAGAGAACAGCAGGAATGGCCTGATCAGGCTGAGAACACTCAAAGAGAACTACAGGAATCCCATGAACGGGAGGAAGCTAATCAAAGAGTAATACAGGAATTGAGAGAGCACGAAGAGAATACACAAAGATCACTAAAGGCATTCATGGAATCCATTAACAAAGAGCTGAAGGAAGTCAGGGAGACCACAAAGGGAATGCTGAATGGAAGCCA
>NW_012267294.1:1979631-1980680 GCF_000151885.1 Dipodomys ordii | reverse complement strand
CACCGACGTTGTAAAGCTCATTTTGGACATGACAACTTGTACTTCTCATTGTTGCAACAGGTCCACCTGTATCCTTAAACAAATGGTTTTTCCCCATCTCCTCCACAAGTTATACTGACATCAAATATAGTGAAAGCAGGGGTTATACTGTGGGGGAGGAACCTACCTACACATAGAAAACCAACAAGACCACAATAAAGGTCAAAAAACTGCACCCAAACTGAGAATCCAAGAACCAGAGGAAGAACCCAGTTTTCGCAGCCCCCAAGAAGGTGGATAACATGCCAGGAACTCCCAAATACCTCTCAGTACTATCTCTTAACATTATCGGTCTGAACTCTCCAATTAAGCGACAGAGACTCTCTAGTTGGATTAAAAAACAAGACCCTTCTATCTGCTGCCTTCAGGAGTCACATCTTGACCATAAAAACAAACACATATTCAATGTTAAAGGCTGGAACAAAATCTACCAAGCAAAACGGCCCCATAAACAGGCGGGAGTTGCAATCCTAATATCAGATAAAATAGACTTCAAAGATAAAGAAGGTCACTACATACTAATTAAGGGATCTCTCCATCAGGAGGATATTACAATTCTAAATATATACTTGCCAAACAATGGAGCACCCAAATTTATCAAAGAAACACTACTTTCCCTCAAATCCCATATAGATCCAAAGACATTAATTGTTGGGGATTTTAACACACCACTCTCCCCACTAGATAGATCAACTCTGCAAAAACTCAACAGAGAAACCTCAGATCTAAACAGCTGCATAGATCAACTAGATTTAATGGATATCTACAGAACATTTCACCCAGCCGCATCAGAATACACGTTTTTCTCAGCGGCACATAGACAACATTTAGGTCACAAAGCAAACTTGTCTAAATTCAGAAACATTGAAGTTATACCTTGCATTCCCTCTGACCACAAGGCAATAAAATTAGAACTCAACACCAAAAGCCACCAAAGAAAGTCCGGTATCACATGGAGGCTGAACAACACAATGCTGAATCACGAGTGGGTCATGGAAGAGATTAGAAAG
>NW_012267294.1:1955692-1978452 GCF_000151885.1 Dipodomys ordii | reverse complement strand
GGGTTCACTTTCCTGACATCACATTATCTGACCTTTTCCGCTTGACTCATACATATACTAGATATTGCAAATAAGGGAAACCATGGGACCTATGTTTCTTAGTTAGTCGGAGATCAACATTGTGAGCAAAGGGAGCAAAGTTCCAGTGTTCTGCAATAGCTTCACAAGCTGAAAACTAAGCAAAGAATAAAAACAAAACAGAATAGTCAAAGATCACTGGTATTTATTCAGAAATCGCAGGGTATCATAGCAGAAATATGCCTGCTAGTCAAAGAACTTGAAGAACCATGAGATTTGGTTTTAAGCCAACAATGGGATTTGGTTTTTAGTCCACTAATTCCTAACAGATGGGAATGTGGTCATGTGCATGAAAACATGTAGAGAATAACCCTAGAAAGAATATTTATTGAAATTCTCTATGCTAAAAATATTCAAGTGTTAACAGCAAATATAATGGGGCATTTTGGAAATTCCTTCAGCATGAAACATTAGCAACAACATCTTACTCTAAGCAACATGATCAACATCACGATCACAATGTAGAGTAGTATGAACTGGACTTAGTAGGACACATATTGTACACTGTTTGTATATGGCAATCTAATATATAGTATTAGATGTCAGAACTGTTGGACATCTAGGCCTCAGGCCAACATCAAGAAGAATGTGACTCCTGCTAAGGGGAAAACTTTCAATCTTTATTAAGATTGACATGAAAGCTTATCATTTTAAATCCATACTCATAATATCTCATCCTACTCCTGTAAAAAACAGGAATTTTCCTTATTCTGTTTAATGACCTACAAGAATAGTATTCTGGTGCAATCCAATCTTACCTTCTCAGTTCCTTTGATTATTTTCTTCCTCCCACTGAAATAATTTCATTAGGACTTTAGAATCAATGCAGATGTCACCCAGTATGCTTTGTTTATAAAAGTGAAATAAAGGAAGATTGTGAGATATAAGGAAAGCACTAAGAATTGCATTTTCAAGAAAAAAATGATGCTTCATAATTTTTACTAACTTTATAAGGCCTATAAACCATATAAATAATGTAGAAAAATAGTTTCCCATACTGTCATATGTATTTCTTATTTTATTAAATACATGGTGATGTTTGTGATTTTTATTTATTTTTAAATTTTATTATCTTCAAGTCATTGCACAAAGACGTTATCATTCAACAGAGCAGTTCATGATTGCAGTGCATCATGATCAGTGTGGGTGATTTCCTTAAATAAGGTCATTTTATTTTCTCTTGTTTGATTTCCAGAGAAACTATTGCTAGTTGTATCAATCCTTTGCCTATGAAGGCTCCCTTCATTATATTTTATATCTTTTCTTCTAGCTCATTATTTTGGAAAGACAGACCCTCACAGTATGATATTCTCAGAACGTAAAACACACCTATATTAATATTTTTCTCTTTGGTTGCAGTTTTCCAGCTGGGCAGTACAGTGAGGCCTCAAACAAAAGGTATCTGGATGTGGTGTTTGACTCACCCAACAAAACCAAATTTCACCTTGGTCCTTCTGGACACTGAAGGTCTGGGTGATGTGGAAAAGGTAAATCAAAATCATGGAGAATTCTCCTTTGGTTGTATTTCTTAACTTACCATATTTTACCTTAATTAAATTTCCACTGTTAATTCAATTCCTACAACTACAAATCCAGTTATGAATTAAGGCTAAATTTTCTCTTTGCATTACTCTGATATACCCTAATATTTTGATGAATTATTATTCTTTTTAAAAACTTTCCTGCTTTTTCTGACTTTGTTTTTTTGGAATTGGTCACTAGGTCTACCCATTCTTTGTTCTTTTATTAGTCTTGGGCATCAAAATCAGATTTTCTACATCCTAGACAGTGTTCTACCAATGCGATAAAACCTTAATCTAGTGTAGACATCTTAATGTGAGATGGTAGTGACATTAAATTCTACCTCAGACACAGGGAGCATGTACATGTGCTATCAGAGATCTTCCATAAGGAAATATTTTCCTCTACACTGTCAGCTGCTCATTTATTTGTCATTCATATCAGCATAAAAGAAAGTCTATTTATGTTTTGATTTATGCTTCTGGTATTGGTTATTGGACAAAGTAGTGCCTTGCATACATACTAGTTATATGCTTACCACTGAGCTGGACTCCGGTCCCTATACCTTGTTTTTGCTTTGTTGCATCTTTGGATATTGAGAGTTCTTTCAGTTTGTTGTCCGTGTTATGATGAAATATTCTCTGCAGCTGAGAATATGATACAATGTAGTAAATACTCACTAAAGATACCAATACTAAGTCCCTAATCTACATTCTATAGATCCATCAGTACAAGGTAAGGACCTAGTTCAGGAGCCAACACACATTTTGTGTAACCAGTACAGGTGCTATAGATGTCCAGAAGTGGCCATATAACCCAGCTATATAGGTCAGATGCTATTTCCTAGGAGTATGGACTCTCAGCACTCACTTATGAGGCCAAGAGTACTTTGAATCTAATACCATAGTATAAATTGCTTTTGTCTAGAATTAATCACTTTCTTTGTAATTTGGAGAGAGTTGAGTAGTACATAGTTCTATTTTTCTGTACTTCAGTGTCCATCTCATCCTTAATCTTATTTCTGCTTTATCTTTCAGCCCTTTGCACATGCTCACTGCTTCAGCCAAATGATATGACTATGTGATACATATGTATGACTTATACTTTATAATATTTCTCATTTGTCTACTATTGGTTTTACAATGTGTGTGATCTTTTAATCTCTACTTACACATTCTATCAGCTTTTAAAATAAATGAAGCACATTGAAACAACAGCTATTATTCCAGTGAGACACTCACATGTGTGGAGCTGCAAAGCGTTTTTTCCTATTTACTAAAATGGTCAATTTTCTCTCACACAATAAAATTTTAGTGTATTATTGGCATAGATAATCATCTTGGATACATATATGCATATAGATGCATATATGTTGCATTTGTTTATATACAATAAATATGATCACATATAGTTGCTGTAGAGATTATTTTATCCACATTGACAATATCATTCACTCTAAATAAACCATGGCCTGAGGAACGTCACTATTAATGAAAAGCAAGTATAAACTAAGGATATTTTCATAAACTTTATCTTCTTTGTGCTTTCTATTTGAACTGTAGTCCTAAATGAACAATAAATGAAAGAATGAAACAAGTAGACTTCTCTGTCCCTTGCTCTCATGTGCTTTCTAGTGTGATCCTAAGTATGACTCGTGGATCTTTGCCTTGTCCATTCTACTCAGCAGTACCTTTGTCTACAACAGCATGGGAACCATCAACCAGCAAGCCCTGGACCAGCTGCAGTATCCTTCCTGGAAAAGAATACTCATGCTGTATTGAGTTTAGGAAAATGGCAACTAACCCTGTTTCTTTAAGTGACTCAGTTTTCCTGGTTGAGAATGGGTACATTACACAAAATGGAATGTTATCAATGGGTTTGTTGGTGAGATCTGAAACTTGTTTATGATGTATGGTGCTTTTCATTCCTTAGTTAAAATCCCAGCTATGTTACTGAACTAACAGAGCTAATCAAGGCAAAGTCTACTAAGAAGTCTGATGAAATGGATGACTCTGATGAATTTGTGAGTTTCTTTCCAGACTTTGTTTGGGTTGTTAGGGATTTCATTCTGGAGCTGAAGTTAGATGACCAGCCCATCACAGAGGATGAATATCTAGAGAATGCCTTAAAGCTTATTCCAGGTATCAGAGGGACGCTCGGGAAGGGGAAAGGTTCAGTAGGGTTATGGTATATACTAAGCCCCTTTAATCTGCATTGGATGTGCATGCTTATTTGAGATTGGATTGTGCTACAATATGATACACTAATTTTTGAAAGGCGACTAATTAGTTTTAAAAATACTACTCTTTAAAAAATTACATTTTTTACTCTTAAAAATTACATTTAAAAAATGTAATGTCAAATTCCACATTATAGTCCTCTAGTATCATTTATGACAACAATTCTCATATCTAAAAAAGTTAAATATATTTCAGTTGACAATTTTATTAAACACTACATGTAAACCAATGTTTTACAGAATTTAACAATTCTCATAGATGATATGTCATAGAACTTGAAGTTTCAAAATAAAAACCAACAATTCTTTCTAATATGTTGTACCTGAACATTTGAAATAACATGTTGTAGTGAAATAGTTCATCAACAGAACCATATACAAATATAATACTCACAAAATATGTTTTAGAAAATGTTTTGGTTTTTCATCTGAACAATTAGTAAGTCCACAGACACTTCAATGCTTGTTCGAGCATTATTGTTTGAAACTTTTCAAGTGGAATATAAAATCACTACAATGGGCACAAATACTGAATCAAATTATTTAAGGCTCATTAACATTATGAAAAATTATGCCTATTATAATCCATCCTATAATGTTGAAAGGTCCATTTGTTAATTCTGGGTTTTTTTGTTTGTTTTTTTGTTGGTCGTGGGGCTTGAACTCGGCCTGGGCACTGTCCCTGAGCTCTTCAGCTCTAGCGGAGTGCTCTACCACTTAAGCCACAGCTCTCCTTCCTAGTAAGTTTTTAAAGTAAAGTTTTTAAAGTTTTATGTGACAAAATTTAAATTGGGTTAGTATAGATTTAAATGTAATAAAATGGGTCAATTTTAAATCAAATTGTTTACTGCCTTGTATTTTACTAGTATGTGGCTCATTGATGTTCCTCAATGGAAGAATATTGTACAGTGAATACTTAAGAAAGAGCCCTGATATTTCTTTTAAATAAGGCTGTCAATCTTTTATTTACATTCCCAATAATATCAGTCTCTTCATTTGTCACCCTTATACTTAATGAATTATATATTTCACAGTTGTTAAATGTACATATTATCAAAGTGGACTGTTTCAGGCACTTGAAAAAACTATCAATATTTTTAGATATTATTTTATTCAGTCTTTCAATATTTATTGATCAATTCTTTTTTATTTTATAGGTTTTTATTGTACAATTACTGTATAGAGCAATTACAGTTACATGAGTAACGTAATGAGTACATTTCCTATCAGGCATTGCTGCCTCCTCCTTTTTTTTCCCCCTACCATCCCTTCCTTCCCACCTCCACAACTGCACTCCTCTACCTCTTCACTCTCCACCCCGCCTAAATTGTAAAGTTTGTTTTTCAACATAGTGTCTTGTACAAAGTGGTTTTTATTTTCTTGCTATTGTTTCTAACGTATTTATAATGTACCATGTAATTTTTTGTTTTTTTGGTTTTTTTGCATGTTCCTGCTCTACAGTATAACCACTGTTCTCACTGTATTTGATGTCCGTGCTCTGCATCTTGTATGTACACTTCTCTAATTTGAAGAGGGGATGGGAAAAAACAAAATGCTTATTGATCATTGCTCTAGTTGTTCACATTGTCTCTGTAAAGCCTAATAGAGTAATTTAGAGAATGAAGAGATATCCATAATACATCTAACTTAATTTTATTCTTTAAAATTTTTAGTGTAAGTAGTCTTTAAGCAATTTGTGGTATGTACTTATACTTGTGAGTGTGTATACATATGCACAAATATATGTATTTGTATATTTATAACAGCTTTTCTGTTTTGACTTGAATATTATGTGTCTTTTTTCTAGTATTTTTCCAGTAGCATCTTACCCTTTGCTAGTATAATTTTATGTCTTAGATTTCATTTCTGACAAAGATACAATAGAATAAGGAAACTGCTTCTAACCATTTTCCTTCACTACTCACTAGTTAAATTCTTAACTCAGGAGAGTTTTGCCAGAACTAGGGATACTAATCAATTTCCTCCTTTTGTGGACTGATAAATGTCTAATCTTCAATTACGTGTTTCCTTTTGCCTCTGTGCACAAGGTTGGTTTGCAATGAAGTATCATTTTAAAGAGATTTTAAGACAGTGAAGTAAAAATCTCTGGCAATGAAAATACTCAGCCCCTTGCCTGATGGCTGCCCTTCCAAAGATAAATTTTTCCCTTTTACTTTTTTATTGTAAATGTTTAAAATGTGTTATTGAATTTGTGTGTTGTCTATAGGCAAGTATCTTAATTTTTCTTAAAGATCAACTTTCATTTATAACTGTTACAATTAGGGCTTGCTACTCTATATTATTCATATATGACTTCATTTTTCACAGACAGTTTGTTATATCCATTATGTCTTTTTTTCCTTTCCTTATATTTTATTTTTTTATTGTGAAAACTTATTGTGAAAGTACAGGGGGGTTACAATTACATGAGCAAGGAAATGAGTACATTTCTTATCAAGCATTGTTGCTCCTCCTTTGTTTCCCCTTCCCATCCCTTCCCCTTTACCTTATCCACACAAGCCCACACCACCCCCCAATAACTAGTTTATGACTGAGGCATGCAGAAACTGTCAGACAAGGTGATGTTAGGTGAAATGAACCCCAAGATAAGGATTCAATTATTTTCTTTCTTGTGATTTTTTCTAACATATTTATAAGATGATTTCTTTGTTGCTTTGTATGTCCCTCCCCCATGGTATAACTCCTGCTTTCACTGTATTCCTTTTATTTTTTATAGGCAAGAATCAGAAAATTCTAAATGCCAACTTGCCTAGGGAGTGCATTAGACATTTCTTTCCAAAACGCAAATGTTTTGTCTTTGATCGACCTACAAAAGAAAAGGAACTCTTAATTCATTTTGAAGACTTGCCAGAAGACCAGCTGGATTGCAATTTCCAAGTGCAATCCAAAAACTTTTGCTCCTACATCTTTGCCAATGCAAAACCCAAGAACTTGAGGGAGGGAATTATTGTCACTGGGAAACGTGAGTCTTCTTTGCTCCTGGATCTACCTCTCTTCTTAATTCCCTTAAGTAATGCTTTGATTACATTTTTGCATTTGTTAAGGGTATAGAAAAATAGTAGTTCATGCTTCATGTAATTTCATCTTTCCTAATTATTGTTTGTCTACATGCAACTTCATTGAGACAGAATATATCTTAAGAAATTATTCCACAGATCATATAAGAGCTGACTGATGCTAAAGGTTAATTCCTGTGTTTTAGATTAAGTCACTTGGGAAGTGTTCTGTATGCATAGAAAAATATTTTGTGAATTTAAACTAGTTATAAAGCATATAAGATGCCAAGTTCCTAAAGGCATATTAGGAGTTTAAAATCAGAATTCAGTTAAAGTCTAGCTACAAAAGTGGCCTCAGAACGTGGACAACATGCACACATGATGTTAAGTTCTGTCATAATGTTCTTAAATTAACATGCAGATTTTCATTCATGTTTAGAATTGGATCCCAAAAGTTAGACAATTTATTTCATTTGTAAACTTCATTCATTTTGCTTGTGTAATCTGCTCTTAATTTTATATGGAATTCTCTAGACAGAATACATTGATCATATTGGTGGTTATTAGTGATTTAAATTATAATGTTTGTGCTGGGATGGTGGCTCAGTGGTAGAGCGCCTGCCATGCATGCATGAGGCCCTGGGTTCAATTCCTCAGCACTACATAAGCAAAAGGAAAAAAGCCGGGAGTGGCCCTGTGGCTCAAGTGGTAGAGTGCTAGCCTTGAGCTGAAGAGCTGAAGGACAGAGCCCAGGCCCATTGTTCAGGCCCCACGAATGGACCCCCCCCCCAAAAAAAGATTAAGTTATAATGTGTGAATTAAGAGCCTGAAAGAAAAAAATAAGAATAGGAAAAAGCAGTGCTGCCAGAAGAAGTAGACTTTGTCAAATAGGATAAAGGAATTTCATATCAGCTACTCAGGAGTCAGTGATTGGGAAGATAACAAATTAACGTTATCTAGGGCAACAAAATAGCAAGAAACTACCTCAATCAGTAAATGGGCATGTTGGCTTGTTCCTGTTAACACAAATATGCAGAAAGCGTAAAAAGGAGGCTCACAATTCATGATAGCACAGGTATATACAAAGGATGCTGTCCTTAAAATAATATCAGAAGCAAAAGTGGGGCTAGGAATGTGGTGTAGTGGTAGAGTGCTTGCCTAGCATGCATGAAGCCCTGGGTTTGATTCCTCAATACAATATAAACAGAAAAAGGCAGAAGTAGCGCTGTGGCTCAAGAGGCAGAGTGCTAGCCTTGAGCAAAAGAAGTTCAGGGTTCAGTGCCCAGGCCCCGAGTTCAAGCCACAGGACTGGAAAAAAGCAAAAAGTGTTGGTGGTGTGGTTCTATTCATATAGCACTTGCTTAGTGAGCTTGAAGCCCTGTGTTGAAGCCATGATATCACCAAAAAAGTGTGAAAGTTGTTTAAAGTCTTAATGTTTTTCAGAATGCTAATTTTAGAATAAAATAGAAGTGTAGCTTGACGTTTATCCTTAAATTATTGGGCTCATCCAGGACTGGGGACTCTGGTGGAGACTTATGTCAGTGCTATCAACAGTGGAGCAGTGCCATGTTTGGAGAACGCTGTGACCACCCTGGCCCAGCGAGAGAACTCAGCAGCTGTGCAGAAGGCAGCCGACCACTACAGCCAGCACATGGCTCAGCAATTGAGGCTCCCCACTGAGGACTTCCAGGAGCTGTTGGATGTGCATGCGGCCTGTGAGAGAGAAGCCATTGCAGTCTTCATGGAGTTATCATTCAAGGATGACAAGTGGGAATTTCAAAAGGATCTGATGGTATAATGTCTGCTCCTGGTCTGTCTTTCCTGACATCTTCCCCTTTTGAGACAATGCTTATGCTCATCATTTTAATCCTATTGATCATTTCCTGTGTGTATTTTTAGAAGCCTGGAATTTTATGAGTGTCAGCATTCCTGTAGGTTGATGGGTACCAGACATTTACCTTTTATTGTTGCATAACAAATTACAATAGGCTGGCAAGTAAAAAACCCAGGCACCAGTGACTCATACATTAATCCTACCTCCTCAGAAGACTGAGATCTGAGATCATTGTTCAAAGCCCATCTGGGTAGGAAAGCCCATGATCCTCTTATCTTCAATTAAACAGCCAAAGTATAGAAGTGGAGACATGACTCAAATGGTGCTAGCCTTGAGCAAAAAGCTCTGGAACAGAGCCCAGTCTCTGAGTTCAAGCCTCAGGAACAGCATTAAAAGAATCAAATGTGCATTTATATTTTTATTCCATACCATTGGATAAATATGACATATGGTTCTGTATGTCTTATATAATCAAGTACTTATAACACACAGTTGCTATATATATATATATATATATATATATATATATATATATATATATATATATATATATATATACAAATGCAATACAGTCCTGTTTATCTTACGTATTGTGTGTGGATGTGAGATAAGCCAACAAGTGCTCGGCTCAGGACACCCAAAGGAGGTCACAACTTCAGACTCTGCAATCAATTTTCTGTCAGGATAAAACCACTTCACACTCTTATGTGCACATTGCAAGAATTAACAAATGGTTCGAAAACCATGAACATATGAGAAACTTAAGAAATACTGCAAACTTTTTTTTAATGCATTCCTTTTCATTCTTGCAATACACATCCTGAGCTTACTCTCCTTTTAGACACATTCACTTGCTATAGCTTCTTTTATGGCTTAATTGTTGTTCATCACTGGGCTGTTGAAAGAATTGTGTGGGGCCTGTACTTGAATCCCATCATTTTACAGAGAATGATCCAGGCTCTCAGAATGTTCAGGGACTTACCAATATTACTCAGTTTCCAGAAGTGATAATGGCTCCGTCCCCTGTCCCCATGTGCTCCGAGGCCTTCACCTTACTTCTTCCATGAAGATCACCATGGAATTTCTTTCTAATGCCTTCATTGTACTGTCTTCCTATCGTCTTAACAGAACACCATAGAGAGAAAGAAGGATAATTTCATCCAGCAGAATGAAGATGCATCTAGCAAATACTGCCAGAAGGAGCTGAAGAAAATTTCCCAGTCTTTAATGGAAAGCATTTCCAATGGCACTTTCTTTATACCTGGAGGGCATAATTACTACTTGGAAGGCAAGAAAAAGATTGAACAGGACTACAAGCTATTGCCCAGGAAAGGGGTAAAGGTGAGGAATAAGGGGATGAATTGCAGTTAGTCAGAGAATCTCATTTATGTATTTAGCTGTTTATTTATTTATATTTTGTTAGTTGTGGGGCTTGAACTCTGGGTTTGGTCTCTGTCCCTGTACTCTTCAGCTCAAGGCAAGTGCTCTACCGCTTGAGCCACAGCGCCACTTCTAGTTTTCAAGTAGATGTTTGGAGGTAAGGGTCTCATGGACTTCTCTGCCTTGGCTGACTTTGAACCGTGATCCTCAGAGTTCAGCCTCCTGAGTACCTAGTATTACAGGCATGAGCCATCAGCACCTACCTGCATGGGAATCTCATTATTAAAGAACACAGAATCATTTGTGAGAAGAAAATCTGCATTTCCCTTCTATATCCACAATTAAATATTCTTCCTTATACTTCCAGAAACTTCCAGATAGAGTAGGATTTTTTTCATAGATCAAAGCCTGCAATTGTTTCTTAATTAAGTTGATGAGATTTAAAAATTAAATATACCCTTTGTTCTATTCACAAGAAACATAGTCTTGCCACAGATACAAATAGTAAATTGAATTTAACAAGATAAGGTATGTCATGCTGGCATGAACACCGAATAAAAAATAATGGTGGGATTAATATGGTAACAATATTAGTGTTAATAATGCTCACACATATTCAAAATCATATTTTATTTTTCATTTTGGGTTTTTTCTTTTGTTTAATTTAACACAAGGTGTTTCATGTAGCTTAAGGCTGGTTCCAACCCATATCATTTCCACTTCAGCTTCCACAATGCTGTGATTAGAAGTATGTACCACTATGTCTCAATTTCGACACCCTATTTTGTATCATACTCAATAACCTTTAATTTCAGGCTACGTGGACAACTATAATTTAAATTTCAGAAATATCTATAAGTTACTACTGTTATCCAAGTTTTGTAGTTGAGAAATATGAGGCATAAGGAAGCTAATAAGTTGTAAATTCCTAGAGCCTGTACTCAGGAAACCTGGTATGCAGTTCATAGGATAGCCATACAGAACTCTGGAGTTAGTTCAGGAAAGATTTCTCCAAGAATAGAATGAAGGTCAAGATGAATTATCAGAGGATTCCTTGTATTTTAAATAAAAGAATACAGGTATCTTGGTAGAAGAATAGAATGTAGGGATATATTGTTTATTTTTGTGGTACTGGGTTTTGAACCTAGGAATTCTTACTTGCTCAGGTAGTGCACTCTCATTGGACCCACGCTTTTAGTTTGGCTCTCTGCTGGTTATTTTGGAGAAAGCGACTCATGGATTTTTCTGTCTGGGCTTGTTTCAAATGAGGATCCTCTGTATCTCAGTGTCTAACTAGTTATGATTTGTAGGCATGAGCCACCAGTGCCCAGATAGAGAGTATACACTTTAGGTACATATAAATCTCATTGATATCTTGGAAAAGCAATGGATTTCTCTGTTGCAAAAGAAATAAAAGGCTTGAATCTGGGTGCTGGTATCTCATGCCTATAATCCTAGCAAGTATACACACATATATACATACAAACACACACATATATACATATATATATATATATATATGTATAATCTCAGCAGGCTGAGATCTGAGGATAGGTACTGTTATCTCCAATTAACCACCAGAAGACTAGAAGTAGCACTGTGGTTCAAAATGGTAGAGTGCTAGTTTTGAGCACAAAGATCAGGAACAACAGCCAGGCTGTTAGTTCAAACCCCACAATGAATGAAAAAAGGCTGGAGTGCTAAGGCAGAGGCTGGTATAAAATGTTTCTAAGCACTACAAGAGAGATTGGCTTTGGTATTATGGTTTCAGAAGGAACAGACACAGAGGACTCTAGAAGACAATTGAAATTTTACAGGATTTAGAAGGAAATAATTTCTGCAACAAAAGAATAAACTTTTGTTGTTTGACATATTCCACTTGTTTATTGGTTTCCTAGGCAAATGAGGTTCTCCAGATCTTCCTGCAGTCCCAGGATGCTATAGAAAAATTGATCCTACAGTCAGACATAGCTCTCACTGATGGAGAGAAGGACAGAGCAGGTACTGGGCAAGGTAACACTTTCAGAAGAGGGGGTTGTTTCCTGAAAACCTTAACTGATGGACATGAAGATCTTTATGAAAGGAGCTTCCTGTTCTACACTGGAATGTACAAGATGCTAAATCTGAAAAATAAGAGGTCAGCTCTAGTCATAGCCAGTGTGGCAACACATTTCCATGTCATTCTCACATGTGCCTGGGTTTGATCATTGGAAAAATTCAGAGACAGTTTGGGTTCTGATCCCAGTGGGTTAGGGTTAAGGCTTGATTCTTGTTGTTTTCTTCTCTAAAACCAATGTGGAATAGCTGAGCGAGCTGCAAAGGAAGCAGCTGAGAAGGAGCTGGAGGTGCTAAGACAGGAACAGAAGGAGCAGCAGCAAAAGATGGAGGCCCAAGAGAAAAGCTACAAGGAAAATATGGCCCAACTACAGGAGAAGATGGAAAGGGAAAAAGAGAATCTGATAAGAGATCAGGAAAAGAAGCTGAAACACAAGCTTAAGGTGAGTCTGGATGGGGCCTGGGATATATCACAAGGATACTTGTGAGCCTGCCTTTGCCAGCTCCTCCCACCTTCTTGAGAGAATCACAGAGAGCTAGGAGCACATCTGTTCTTACTACCCATGAATCAGGAGGAAACATTAGACAAATGTGTCAAAGAACACCGTGGTCTTGGAGTGTGGGGAAAGAGAGACAGAGACAGAGAGAGAGAGACAGGGACATCCTTAGCTCCAAGGGTTGTTAAGGGAAAACTCTGGATATTCAGTAAGTTTTAATTTCAGGGTTTACTTTTTCATTTTGTACATTCAAGAAGAAATGCGTAAAGAAGGATTTAAAAATAAATATGAAGTTATTGGTACACAAATACATCAACTGAGAAAGGATATTAAAATAACCAAGAAAATGAAGCTACGGTTTCAAAACTTGTTGGATGGCTGGGAGATATGCTTCTCATATCAGTGCCACAACCACTTACTAAGTTAGTTGGTGCTTTTTATAAAGGGATACCCTACACAATGAAATAAACTACAGATTTCTTTTAAGAATTAAAAAAGAAATCCATTCTTTTGTCTGAATCTTAATTTCATGTTGATATCATGATATTTTTTAAAAGGTCAAATCAAGGACACAAGAATGGAGGGATGATGAGCAAATGCAGTCATTATATTTAACATACATTATATTAAAAATGAACAATGTAATTTTGTGTAGGGACCAGAGGAATAAATAGGGAGAAAGTGAAGGAAGGGAAAACATTACCCAAGAACTCTTGTACTCATAACCTGAGTTATAGAACTGTGACACATTTGAACAACTCTTTAATAACAACAATAAAAATTGAGTTTATAAATAATAAAAACAAAAATATATAGACTATTAATTATCTCAATAGAAATGAAAAAAGTAACTTGAATATATTAAAGCTTCCTGTACAATACCTGAACATAATATCATTCATATTAGTGTAACTAATAAGCTGATTAGAAAACATACTGAAAGAAAATACTAGCCTATGTAAATACCAAAATTAATGATAATAAAAACTTTTAAGTAAAAAGTTGTTCCTAAAAAGGTACATGAAATCCTGTAGAATAAAAATCAGAAAAACTCTTTAAATTATTACTAAAATATTAATTTTAGATTGATAGGATCAAAATGTAGATGATTCCTTAATCAATATGTCAATATACAGTGATTCAAAGAAATATGTAACACAAATTTTTTGGAACTATATTTTAATATTTATATATCAGATTACAAATATTCAAATTCCCTCAAGAAGCAAAAACCAAAATTCAAAATGAACCCAAGAATTGTATACTCAAAAGTGGTGAGGTGAATGGGACATAGGGTAGATTAATGAACAGGAGAAGAGAGGGAGAATGCAGTCAAGAATGTAATGTATAACCACAAAATTAAAAAGAATAAGAGAAGGGGGGTAAAAAAAGGAGGATGAGAAAAGGATAAGAAAAAGAGGGTGACATTGATCAAGATATATTTTGTTCAGAAACTTCTCCTTTGTACAACTACTTAAACATAATAATAAAAAGAAAAAGTATGAACAAAACAACCAAGGATATTCTAGAAAATGAAAAGATGGATCAATTAGAGAGCAAAAGTTCCAACCATGTTGTAGAGTCCAACCCATAAATAGCATAATGACACCAGCCTCTGAATATTTTTATTGGGGTAAAAAACAAAATCTAGGAGTATAGGTATTGTAGAATCATGTATGCAATGAATTTCAAATTTTGTTTGGCCAAAACAAATTTAAAAATCTCTCTATATTAGTACGTGTGTGTGTGTGTGTGTGTGTGTGTGTGTGTGTGTGTGTGTGAATGTATAAATAACCACACTATGGAGAGGCTTCAAAAAAGAAATCTACACAGTTATGTCATTAGATAATTAAATAAGGATAGTAATTTTAAAAATCAGTGCTATAAATAACATCCACATTGAAATAATGGAACAAATATGTAAGAAGGAATTGAAGTTTCATTGCAAATGAGCTGTACAAAACAAATTTCTGAGATGCCAGTGCCCACTATAGAGCAGGCAGGAATAACAGATTTGGTTCTGATTTGACCCTGGGTTGGCAAAGATTTGGGGGAACAGGAATTACTTTCTCATTGCTGGTGAAAGTGGTAATGTGATGTACACTTGTATTTTAAAGGGTTAAATGCAGAAGCCTGTGCTCCATTTCAGAATTATGTGGTAGATTGCCCCTGTGCCAACATACATACAAAGGCATATGTTTTCTGGCAGACAATTGGATATACCTTTTTGTCTGGTATTAGTATGGTTCTCCTGCCATGTATATGTTTAGTATGATACTGACTTATTACTTAGTCAAAAAGAAATAAAGATGAGAACAGAAAACAAAAATTAGCAAACATTTTCAGGATTGAAATAATCCCACTACAAGATGGACTATTAATGCTGTGGAAAATGGCACCAGTCAGTTCAACAGGAAGAGTGTTGCTATCACTAACACTGAAGAAACACAGGTCTGCATCCTGATCTTTCTTTCCATATGTATTCTGTATAAAGCCTGGGATGATGACTACAAATGGTTTTCAAATTCCAACCCCATTTGTATAAAGTTAGTGAATTAGAAGAAATCCTTCTCTTCAGGTCCAACTCAGAGATTTTTGATCCCTCTCAGATGTTTTGCTGAGTACTTTGATGAACTAAACCTGTGTCCGTTGGATATGTTATTTTTGGATTCTAGGATTTTTCACACAGTATATCAACTTCTTTAAGTAACCCAGTTTTCATATCTAAATTGTGTCTTTTCCAGAGATTGTTCCTCTATATGTTCTCCTATTTCAAACCTTCTTGAAGTGGATGGGGTATCCTCCTTGCATGATCCTTAAAGTATGGTATCAGAAATTCTTTCTTGGAACTGTAAAAATGATACTACACATGCATTGCTATCTCCTCTACTATCACTTAATCCCATGTATTTGGTCTTGATCACTATTTATTTTTAATGTCTAGATACTCTTAAGAACATAGACACCAGGTATTCCAGAAAGCATTTTGAGGCAAGTGCTCACTGAAAAGCCAGAAAAGAACTTGACAATAAAAGACAACCATAGACCAATAAAGTACTTGCTAAACAAATTCAACAATACATCTAAAACATCATACACCATGCTCAACTTGGTTCCAGCTATGTAAAATTGGTTCAACATATACAAATCAATAAATGTAATACAGAACATAAACCTGATTAATGACGAGAATCACAATCATTAATTGATGCAAACAAGGCCTTTGAAAGAATTTGAAATCCTTTAATGATTTAAATTCAGAAGAAACTAGTAATAGGAGCATTCTTTACCATAATAAAGGTTTTATGTGACAACCAACAGCCAATGTTATAGTAAATAGGGACAATTTAACTTATTTCTCACTTCCGTTTTTGGTTGATCATGGGGCTTGAACTTAGCCTATTTCTTATAAAATCAAGAGTGAAACAAAAGTGTCCATCTCTCTACATTAATTACTATAATAAGAATTCTAAGCCAGAACAATAAGACAAGAGAAAGAGATAAAAAGGGATCAAAATAGGGAAAGAAGATGCCATATCATGCCTGTGTAAAGATCATATAATACTATACCAAAGGATTCTAAAGCCTCCACATGGTGGGAACCTTGGAACCCAGTGTCAGCTATGACTGGGTACAAGAAGTGTGATTGGATGGTATGTGGATGTAAAGAAAGGGTGATGCTATGTGTGAATGAATTAAGAAAATGTTATGCACAATTCAGCTATAATGAAGAATTAAATTACATAATTTGTAAAGAAGTGAATAGATTGGAAAAATGTCATATTAAGCAAAGTAGGAAAAAGTAGGCATATTTTCTTTTATATGTGGATGCTAGGCTTAAAAGATAAATATACATGTAAACACATAAAGATGATAAAAATATAAATTCTGATTATATATACACATATACCCTTTAATCACTATACATATCTCTCACAGAATTTGTGAAGGACAATTAACATGCTAGTTCACAAAAGGAATATTAGTAAGTTGAAATTTGTTCAGTCTGAGATGTCAGGGAGAGTGAGTAGGTGAACACAGAGAGGGAACGATAGTGAATGGGGTCAAATGCTTAATGTTCAGGTATGAAAATGGAACAGCGAATCTTCCTGAGATTGGTTTGCAAAGGAAGAATGCTGAGGAGAGAGAATAACAGAAGGCATGACTTTCACCAAGACCTATTGTACACATAAATAGACCTATTAAAATAGAATCCCTTTGTACAACTAACAGGCTACTAAAAGGAAAACTGACTGAATAAAAACTTAGTTTATCATGTAATAGGGCCTAGTTTTATCTATCCTTATTGTCTTAGTTGCTCTTTGAGTTCTTAAAACACCTGATCCTTGCACATGCAATTAAAGGAGCAGCCCCATGCCCTTTGAGGACAGACACTATGTATGCTCCAAACTTCTCTCACCTGTCACAGATATCCAACACTTAGAAGCCATCTCTGTCTCACAGCTGAAATAATTGTTATGTTTAAATGGCAAAGGAAGTGCTATAATCATGTGAACATCCCATTTCCATCATAAGTGTTCTTGCAGTTAAGGGTACTTCTTTGAAATAAAATGTAAGAGTCAGTTTGTAGTGGGAATGCTACAGGCTTGCAGAGTTTTCATGAAATGATGACTGTGTAGGTAATAAGAAAGAGAATGTGCATGTAAGGCAATGTTTATTGATATAGTAGCAATGTGGGAATCAGAAACATACAAAACTTGTTGGCTCTTTCAATGAACTTGATGTAAAACCAATAATTGGTTCTTAAAAGGCCTTGACATATATGAAAGTTTGAGATATGTACTAAATGTTTTAAACACTCAAATAGTTTTTTTAGGCAGCTCTTGGAAAATCCTGTAAGAAGATGGCCTCATGATTGTTATTGCAAATAATATTACAGTAAAAAGTCATTGCTTGCCCATGTCTGTTATATATTTTGGCCTTTCCAAGACTCCCTCCATCAACTCCCTCTGTTTTTTCTTAGTTTAGAAAAAAATTCATTTTTAGGTAACAATGCTGAAATGTAAAAGATATTTTCAGCAATCAGACACAAGTCATTAACATCAACTGATTAAAAAGACAGTAGAAGATTTCACTACATCTTTATATATTGGAATCTTGAAGGTCAACTTCCCTTTGAATTAAAATTTAAGTAATTTTAGCAGTACTTTATTTCCACATTATTTCCAAAATGTGAATCAGTTCAATCATATTTTCATTATTAAAGCTGAACAAACACAAAAGTAACTGGACTACAGTACACAATGATAAACTGTAATAATATAAAAATATTTAAATGTAAGAATTCCTTTTTAAATGTAAAACATACATAATACAAAAAGAAGACACTGAAGTCTGATATGTAGTAAGCACTTAATAATTTTTCACGTGAAACTCAAATTTATATCATCCCATGAAAACTTAAGGTAGAGCTCATCCTGTGTATTTTAAGTTTGCAAAAGACTCTCACGTATGCTCTCTTTATATCTATATTTATGCACAATTTTTATTGTAAAGCTGATATGTAGACGGGTTACAGTTACTAAGTCAGGTAATGAGTACATTTCTTTTTGAACACTGTCACCTCCTCCCTCATTTTCTCCCAGTTTCTCTCCTGCCAAACCTCTCTCCACAAGTTGTATAGTGCATTTCCAACTGTGTCTACTGAGCATCACTGCTGAATTGCTTCACCCTTTGTCCTGCCATTTCTGTGCTTCCCTTTAGCCTCTCTAAATCAGATATATGCAAGACAAAGGTTACAGAAATCAAGAACAGTGACAAAAGGGAATAAACCAAAACGGGAAAACAAACCACAAACAATGTAATGGAAAACCACTGTGTCCATTTCTTTGAGTTCATTTGGATAAGTATCATTTTTTTCTTTTTAATACGTTTTTTATTGTAAAAATACTGTACAAAGGAGTTACAGTTACATGAGTAAGGTAATGAGTATATTTTCTATTGAACATTGTTGTCTCCTCCTTTGTATTTCCCCTACCATCCTTTCCTTCCCACCTCTACAACTACTCCTCACTCTCCACCCACCTCCCACACCCCGTGGAAGTTGTAAAATTCATTTTCAACATAGTGTCTTGTACATCTCATTGTTAAAATGGGTCAACCTGTATCCCTATTTAAGCATTTTGGTTTTTTCCCTTCCCCTCCCCAAATTAGAGAAGTCTTTATACAAGATGCAGGACACCGGAATCAAATACAGTGAAAACAGGGGTTATGGGACACAAATTTTTTTTCTTTCTTGCCCACTGAGGGGCAACTGGGTTGATTCCGTATCTTAGCTATGATAAGCAATACTGCAATGAACATGGTGGTACTGCTGGCTTTAGTTAGGCCTGGTTTTGGGGTCATTTGGATAAATGATCAGGTGTGGATTGCTGGGTCCTAAGAAAGCGCTATATTTAGGGTTTTGAGGAACCTCCACACTGCTTTCCAGAGTGATTAAATAAGTTTATATTCCCACCAACAATGTAGTAGCCTTCCCTTTTTCACATCCCTGTGAGCATCTGTTATTGTTAGTTTTCTTGATAATGGCCATTTAAAATGGAGTGAGGTAGATCTCAATGTTGTTTTGATTTGCATTTCTTTTATGGGCAGAGGAGTTGAACATCTCTTCATGTGTCTATTGGCCATTTCCTCAAAAATCAGGAAGGAGTTCTCTACTTTTCTTTGGTATAGTACTGGAATTCCTAGCAAGGGCAAAAAGGCAAGAGGCAAACAGAAAGGGGACCCAAATAGGGAAAGAAGAAGTAAAACTCTCTCTCTTTGAAGAGATATTCTGTATATAAAGATTCTGTACTTGATTCTGTATAAAAAGAACCCCATAGATTCCTCTCCCAAGTTACCTGAGCTGATCCAACACTTATGCAAAGTAGTGGGGTACAAAATTAACCCTTAAAATCAGTAGTGTTACCCATTTGGGGATAAGTACCACGGTAGTATGACAATAGGACAGGTTTTTAGGACTGGAACCAACCCGGTGTTTTGTAGATGTATGGATCTTAGGGTTTCAGAGTTATGGGTAGGTGTTTCCTATTTAGCTCTTTTTTTCTTTACTTGGAGAGGGATATTGTGGCTTCTGGGTCAAGATTACGTATAGTTGTAACTTGTGAGACAATCTGAGTTTGGCTGATAAATAGTCTGCTCCTTAAAGTTAATGAGATAGGTCCCTTGTACTCAAAATAGTCAAATAGAGACAATTTTGTAGTAAAAAATAGAACCAGCTGTACGTTGGGCCACATATAAACCGTTAAGGATCAATGGACTTGAGCAGATGGAGAAGAGAAGGGTTATTATTGGAGAGATATGAATATAAGTTCAGGGGAGAACTTGGGTATAATGATGTTAGAAGGGTAAGAACAGCTTAAGGGGAGTGGTATATGTAGGAGGAGGAGAATAAAGACCTTGTTTTTGAGTGTAAGAGGTAGAAAAGAATTCGAAGAAGGGTTATGTAGGGAATAGCTTAGAGATCTAGAGGAAGATAAGAAAAAGAAGTCATATGTAAGTGCATTTAGGAGACTTGCTGAGATTAGAAAAAGGTTATTCAGATATTATTGGAAATCATTTAATATAAGATAACTCCTGTAATTATTGTTTACACACATAGAAGGAGGCCTTACTTTGTGTAGAACTAGACAGGGTAGATATGATGGATTAGTAGTGTAATGTAGAGCGAAACTAGAAGGGGAGAGTGAAAAGAAAAGAAAAGAAAAACCTTACAAATTAGGAAATTGGAAAGTGGACGAAAAAAACGAATAGTAATGAAAAATAGAAGATTTAAGTGGAATAGCAAATCCTAAATCAAAATACACCTCACTAATACACAGAAATAAAAACAAACAACAAATTATCAGACATAAAAACAAACAAAACAAAACAAAAACCACAATAAAAAACTAAAGGATGTGTTTTTCGGATTCTTTGGAGGAACATTAGTCTCCCAGTCCTCCTCAAAGCAGATTCCTGATAGAGCCTTGTATGCCTTGTGGCTTGGTTGGGAGTAGATGGCCTTTTGATGGGGGAGGCACCCTGCTATCTAGAGTCCTACTCTCAGGCCTGGTGGCTGGGGATTTTGAGGGGTTTAGGTTTGTGGACTGCTATCATAGGCCTGGGGCTGTGTTCCCAGGCTTTCCCAGGTAGCCACAGGAGCCTTAGGAACAGAGCTTATGTCAGTGTTCTGTTCTGCTATGATCCCTCCCTTTTGGAAAGGGGCTTGGGTCAAAGGGCTTTGGGATCCCGCAGGGAATTGCCACCCAGGGAGTGGACCCAGTTGGGTTACTCACGAGGTCTGTAGCTGGTGGTGCTCTGGACCTCAGAGCCTGTTCTTTGGTAGGTAGGATGGAGTTGGCAGGTTCTCAGTCAGAGGGTCTGGGTGTTGGCAGGTCCAGGTGTGTGTGGGGGGGGGGTGGCTCTGCTGATGCTGAAGGGTCTCCTCTGTGGCATGGGGTGTCCTGGCACTGGGAGGACCGGTGGAGGCTGGTGTGGACAGCAGGAGGCCATGCTGGTCTGCAGCAGAGGTGGTGGGAGACGGAGGGTGGCAGCGGGCAGCCTTGGGGGTGGCTGCCTGTGGCTGTGAGTTGTGTCAGCAGAGATCCCTGTGGCAACTTGACACTGCAGTGGCTGCAAGAGCCTGAGGTCTGCACAGAGTGGAAGCAGGAAGGGAGCAGCTCCCTGTAGAGCGCCCAGTGGGCAGGGTGGCGGGCCCATAGAGCCAGGGATTGGCTGCGGCTGTGGTTTCCTGGGGGCTGTATGCAGGGTTGGAAGGGGCCCAAGGGGATCCTGCTGTAGTATTGCTGAGTTTGATTCTTCCCTGTAGCTGCCCTGGGTGGGAGGGGGACGGGCGGGGTGGGGCTGTTTAGAGGTCTTCACCAGATTCCCTCCTAACTTTCCATGGGTCTGGTGTTGAGCGCTTTCTTCAGTTTTTGGGTCCCCCCTGAGAGGTGTGGTGCAGCTGCTCCACAGGGGTCCCCTTCACTGTTTCTCATTTCCCTTTCCTTCTTTGCCTGCTAGGATAGTCTTCTTGTAGTAGAAGAAGTCTTTAGATATTTAGGGTCTCTTGAAGGAAAGTGTGCCTGTGCCCCTAGATCTTCTTTTGGTCAGAAACATGTAGTGGGACTGCTTGTGAGAATGTGGCCATCTTCTTCCAATTACTACTGTCCATGGGAGACTCGGGACATTTGGGAGGAATGATTTTTCCACTTGATTCTTTGTGCTCTCTTCCACTTCATGTTCTAATATTGTAGTAAACACCAGTGATCCATACGCAGCACAGACTTATGAGCCTTAAATTCTTATCCTTGGACAAAACAAATGAGACCTGCCATCTGTAAATCTTGTGTTTTCCTAGAGATGACCTAAATCTTCTATTAGTATGTCCTGATATGTCTGATGAACCTTCAACTACACTCATCTCTGTCATGCTCTTTGCCTTTTCATTGCTTTTGTTTCTTCCCTCTTGGCATCCAGAAGGAGAAAACTGAATTTTTCTCCAGCTTCACTTTTGAGACAGCCAACATTTCATTTTGTTGCTTGGACTAGATGAAAGTGTTGAAATGCTTGACACTTCACCCATTTCTCCACTGCAAAAAACAGGAGTTATTAATAGTCCACTATAGGAAAGTTTTTCTACATTCACCTGTGTGTGACACTAGCTTTCTATTATAGAACCACTATACATATCTCCAGACAGGGATGGGGAGGGTTCCTGAGACATTGCCACTTCAAGGCAGACATTTAGGAGTGACACCCTGACAAACCATGTTGAATAATGTACTAGACATGCGGTGTGGAGGCCCGCAGTCCTGCACAGAAACTCCCTCCTGGTAGATTCAGGTAGCCATGGTTGTGGCAAATGTGGCTTAGGCAGGGAAGGAGGTGGTGAAGTGGGGAGGGGTGCAGTGGTGACCCCTGTGGCAGCCAACTCTGCCAGACCGCTTCCTTCCTGCCCAGTCCATATTCCTTTCCAATCTCCACTTCCTAGACTTGTTTTATTTTATTTATTTTAATTTATTTTATTTGTGAACATACTGTAAAGAGGGGTTACAATTACATGGGCAGGATAATGCATACATTTCTTACCAAGCATTGCAGCCTCCTCCTTTGTTTATCCTTCACATCCCTTCCCA
>NW_012267294.1:1954562-1955642 GCF_000151885.1 Dipodomys ordii | reverse complement strand
GGGAAATGAACCCTAAGATATGTATTCAATTTTTTTCTTTCATGCGATTGTTTCTAACGCATTTATAAGATTATTTCTTTGTTGTGCTGTATGTCCCTCCCCAACAGTATAATAAGTGCTTTCACTGTATTTGATGTCAGTATAATTTGTGGAGGGGAAGGGGAATAACAAGTTGTTTAAATAAAGATTCAAGTGGACCTGTTGCAACAATGAGAAGTACAAGTCGTTATGTCGAAAACGAACTTTACAACTTTGGTGGAGGGGGGACGGGGAGGATTGGGTGGGCGGGCAGGGGGAGGATGGGAAGGGGAAACAAAGGAGAAGGCAACAATGCTTGATAAGAAATGTACTTATTATCTTGCCCATGTAATTGTAACCCTTCTGTACAGCATTTTCACAATTAAAAATAAATAAGAATAAAAAATAAATACTAAAAAAAAAGAAGGTCAATAGTTAGCTTTCTGAGGACCCTCCAGACTACTTTCCAAAGTGGGTGTACAAGTGTACATTCCCCACCAGCAGTGTAATAGGGTTCGTCTTTCTCTGCATCCCTTCCAGCATTTGTTGCTGGTTGACTTTAGGATGTGTGCCATTCTGACTGGTATAAGGTGGTGTCTCAGGGCTGTCTTAATTTACATTTCCTTTGTAATAAGGGATGATGAACATTTCCTCTTATGTTTCTTTGCCATTTTTATCTCTTCTGAGAAATTTCTCTTTAGTTCCCTTGCCCATTTACTAATTGGTTTGTTAAGTTTGGGAGGGATTAGTTTCTTGAGTTCCCTGTATATACTTGATATTAAACCCTTGTCTGATATATTGCTGGTAAATATTTTTTCCCAATTAGTTGGTTGTCTTTCTAGCTTGGTTGCTATATCTTTAGCTGTGCAGAAACTTCTTATTTTAAGGTAGTCCCATTTGTCGAGTCTCTCTCCAATTTGTTGTGACCCTGGGACTCTGTTCAGGATGTTCCTGCCTGTGCCTATAAGTTCATGTGTCTCTCCTACTCTGTCCTGCAGTAGTTTCAGAGATTCAGGTTTAATGTTAAGGTCTTTAATCCATTTTGAGTTGATGTTGGTGCAT
>NW_012267294.1:1949355-1954512 GCF_000151885.1 Dipodomys ordii | reverse complement strand
GTAATAAATTTGTGGATTAAGTGTGTACACAATGGGGGATAGGGTCTAATAGTCAACTATAGGTTTATCTGAGGGTGTGCAGGACAATAATTAAGTCACATAAAGAAGAACGAAAGAGAGGAGAAGGTGAAAAGGATAAGAAAGGATGAAGAAAAAGATGAGAAGTTTAGTGGAGCTAAACAAAAAACAAAAAGATAATTTAAAAAAGAGAAAAAAAAAGAGAAAGAAGACCAAAAAAGAAAGCAAAAACACACATTCCCGTATCCCCAAAATAAAAATTATAAGAGAGAAAAGAAACTTTCTGGAAAACATTTTTTATCAAAAAAGGCAATGATTAAAGATTGAAAAAATTTTAGGAAAGAAAAAAATATTTTTTTATATAAGGTACCAAAAATAAAAACTAAAAAAAAAAAAAAAAGACGACGAAGAAGAGAAAAAAGAAGAAAAAAAACAAACAAAAAACAAAAAAACCCAAAAATTTCTTTGATTTTTTTTTGGGAGGAGTGGGAAAAATCCTGTATTTCCCTGTGTCCATAACCAGCCTCTTGTTGGAGTCTCTGGTCTGCTTGTGGTCCTGTGGTTTGGTTGGTTTCTTAAGTCAGTTTGTTTGAACAGGCAGTAAAATGCTCTGCTTTACCCAGGATTAGGCAATCCTCCTCCCAGGCAAGTTCATTGGGAGACAGACCTGCTTTGAGTATCACAAAAGAGGGGGATGCAGTGATGAGGCTAGGTTCTGGTAGCTTTTCCGGGGCTGTTTTCTGAAAACCTCACAGAGCCCAGCCTGGAGCCATTCTCAGGGTTTCTGTTTACTGATTTTCAATTGCTTGTGGAGGCTGCTAGAGGGAGGGGCAGCCTCTGGCTCTGATTACCCAGTGAAGAAACCCACTCCTCGGGCTGGTGCCCAAGCTTTGTGACTTTTTCCTGGGGGGAGCTGAGTCTGGCAGGCCACGCCGCCGTTAAGTTCTTGTGATCTGCTAAATGGCTCGTTTTATTCCAAGGCCTGAGTTGGAGCTAGCAGCTCCGCCGAGCTTTGTCGGTATCCAAGATAGAGATCACTGGTGCTGCGGGGGTAGGTGTCGCCTTCCCTCCTCTGCTCCCTGAGAAGGTGTGAGGACGTCAGGCTTCTACTCACTCCGAGTCTTAGTTCCTGGGTCGTCTCTGGTCTGCAAACTGCAGGATGAAGATGTCTGTTCCTTGTCAGTTCTTGCTGGTGTTGAGTAGAATCCACTCGCCTGCTGCGTCTGGCTCCTTAGTCCCAGGCTCTCTGTTGCTCAGGTATGGCGGCAGCGCTCGCCCACCACTGCCACATCTGCCGCTGCCGCAGCGGCTGCTGGCAAGGGCTCAGAAGTGTCTCCTTGCCTGGGTTTCCTTCTCTGGCCAAACTCTCTGTCCTGTGATGACTCACTTGGTGTAATTCTCTGACTTAGGACTGTTCACTGGATCTATAAAACTGCTTTCTATGTGGGAGCTTACTTAGACTCCAGCTTCTCCTCTGCCATCTTCCCAGACTCCCACCTCTAGACTTCTTGACTGAGATAAATCCTAGCTTGCCAGGTGGCTCTTTGTGTTGTCTAACCTCTCACTTGGGTTGATGGCATTGAGTCCTTCCATTGTTTACTTGAGCTCTTAGCAGTGACTCAGTCTTCACCCTTGTTTCTGAATTTCTTTTTGAGGAAATTGCCAGGAATTCCCATTTCTTGTAGCATCCTAGCCTGTCTTTTCTAAGTGAGGGGGACTGACTCACAATCTCACTAGTGTTCATCCCTGTCCCCACTGACTAGACTCTTGGGGCTCTTGAACCCAGGTAGGTTCTGATTATGACTGTTCCTCACTCCACCCACAGAGGATCTCCCACTTCACCTCGGTCCTTTGAACCCAGTTGTGTTGAAAAATTCAAACTGCAAGTTGAAAGATTTGGGGATCTTTGGTTCACGTTATTAGCTCTGGTTATCAGATACCATGAATTTTCAATTACAAATGCCAAAGATTTGACCAAGGTTTTATGGTACAATGATAAAATCCTCACATTACACTCTGTCATACACGATGCAATTAACTTTTTGAAAACCTACCTGCAGCCATGTGAAGTACTTCGTGAAATAGTGGGAATGGGATCTTGGGGTTCTATGGAAGGCCACTGGCACAGTGAGAAAAGGGCAGAATACTCTCTAGAGTTGTCCTGAGGAGGGCAACAGTTCCAGTCCTAGAACAAGGCCCAGCTGACCTAAGCTACTTGGCCTGAAATTCCCTATCCCTTCCTCTTCCTTCTCTTGAAATGTGATGCTCTAAAGGCACTGAAGATACTGTTTCTAACTATTCCTATACTAATTAACTCTCACTTTGTGTCTACTCAGAGATTAGGGCTTCCTGTACTAGATCATTAACTGTTCAAGTGAGTCTTCCAAATAGTTATCAAATTTTTTTCAAATTCTTTATTGTGATTAAGTTATTACATAATTCCCCAAATTTCACAATAGTGATGCTTAAAGTCACAAACACATTCTAACTTTCCTGGGGCAAATTGTCTATCATAGTCTATAACATTTATGAGTTCTATGAGCTTTGTGACACAGTTATTTCTTCCACATTGGGTGGTATGTACATTTCTTTTGTTTTGCATAGCATCAGCTGTTCCCTCTTTTCCACCTGTTCCCTCCATCTCATCGCTGCCATTGAGTTGCTTAGTTTGTTTTTATCCATGTCCAGTGCAGCTGATAGGTCCTGCTGTTGTATGTTTTTCCCTGATTCCCTCTAGTTCTTTGTGGTCCTCCTCGTTTCCCTCCTGTGTGCACATATATACTATAGATGAGATCAGCAGCATGGGGTTATTTAGTCCTGATTCGACCAGATTGAGTGGAAGACCTGTGTTTCTTAAGCCTTGTTAATTTTGTCATATCACCTAACATTTTGGATTTAACACCCACTTATCAGGGAGACCATGGACCGTTTGTCTCTTTGCTCTTGGCTTTCCTCACTCAACATGATTTCTTCTAGCTCCATCTATTTCAATGCAAATGCCATTATTTTGTCCTTTCTAATGGCTGCATAATATTCCATTGTGTATAGATACCACAATTTTTGGATCCATTCATTTGTGATGGGACATCTGGGTTGTTTCCATATCCTGGCTATTGTGAACAGTGCTGCAATAAACATGGAGGCGCATGTGTCCTTGTATACTGGTTCCTGTTGTTCAGGATAGATGCCTAGAAGTGGTATGACTGGGTCATAAAGGAGGTCAAGAGAGGTTCCGGGAAGATGAGGGAGGAGAAGCTGGAGACTAAACAAGCTCTCACATAGAAAGCAGTTTTAGAATTTCCGTGAACAGTCTTAAGCCAGAGAATCACACCAAGTGTGCCATCACAGGACAGAGAGTTAGGCCAGAGAGAGAAAATCCAGGCAAGGAGACAGATCTGAGCACCTGTGAGCTGCCGCCTCTACAGGGGCAGTGGTGGCCGTGGCAGCTGTAGCTGCCATACCTGCAACACAGAGAGTCCGGGACAAAGGAGCCAGACTTGGTTGGTGAGCGGATTCTAATCAACACCAGCAAGAACCGACAAGGAGCAGACATCTTCATCCTGCAGTTCACAGACCGGAGATGACTCCGAACCAAAACTTGGTGTAAGTAGAAGCCAGATGTCCTCACTCCTTCTCAGGGAACAGAGGAGGGAAACCACTCCTCTTCCCCCACTACTGGAGATCTCCATCTTTTATACTGACAAAGCTTGGCTGAGCTGCTAGCTCCAACTCAGGCCTTGGAAGAAAACAAGAGTGATTTAGCAGGTCACAACAACCTAAACTGACCTGCCAGACTCAGCTCCACCCAGGGAAAAGTCACCCAGCTCGGAAGCCAGTCCCAGGAGTGGCTTTCTTCACTGGGTAATCAGAGCCAGAGGCTGCCCTTCCATATAGCAGCATCGACAATCAATTGAAATTCAGTAAACATAAACCCTGAGAGTGGCTCCAGGATGGACTCTGTAAGTTTCTAACAAGCTAGCCCCCCGGGAAAAGCTACTGTTTGCTGGAAGGCCGCAACTCTACCCAGAACCTAACCTCATCACAGCATCTCCAAACTTGAGGAAAAAGCCATCTCCCTCTTTTGTGATACTCAAAGCAGATCTCCCTCCCATTGAACTAACCTGGGAGGGGGATCACAAAATCCTGGGTAAAGCGGAGCATTTTTCTACCTGTTAAAACAAACTGACTTAAGAAACCAACCAAGCCACAGGAAATTCAAACACCACAAGCAGACCAGAGACTCCAATGAGAGGCTGGTTACAGACACAAGGGAGATACAGGATTTTTCCCAACCCTCCCCCAAAAAATCAAAGAACCTTTTTTTCTTTTTTGTACCTTTTATAAAAAAATTTTCTAAATCTTTTTTTTTTAATTTTTAATTTTTACCTTTTTTGAAAAAAAATGTTTACTAGAAACTGTTTTTTCCTCTTATAATTTTCATTTTAGGGGGTATATGTGTATGTGTTTTTCTTTCTTTTTAAAAATTTGTTTTTTATTTTTGTATAGCTCTACTGAACTTCTGATCATTTTTTCTTTCTTTCTTATTCTTTTCACCTTTTCTCCTCTTTCATTCTTCTTTATGTGACTTAATTGTTGTTCTGCACATCCTCAGATTCACCCGGAGTAGGTTATTAGACCTTATCCCCCACTGTGAACACAATACACAAATTTCTTACTCACTTCAGAACCTCTAAGACTTAAATTCCTTGATAGCAGTACTACCTCTTTATACCTATATAATATTTTAGGTATTTTTATTTTTAACTTCTTCACATCTCCTTTATATCCCTCCCCTTCTTTCATTATATGCACGTTCTTTTCTGCATATTTCATTTTTGTTTCTGCATAATATTTTTAATTTTTACTTTTCTATTTTTTCTGGTCTCTTTTTTTCCTTTTCTCTTTCTTCTTTTTTTCTCTCTCTCTACTTTCTTCCGATACAACCTTTTTCCTGCTTTGAGATTAGGACTTAGTTAACTCTCCCTGTGCCTTAAAGAACCTTAAAGTTGCCAAGGAGAAAAAATTAATCACATATAAAGGGAAACCAATTAGAATCACCTCAGATTTCTCAGCAGAGACAATCAAAGCAAGAAGAGCCTGGAATGATGTATGCCATGCCCTAAAAACAAACAACTATCA
>NW_012267294.1:1936914-1944890 GCF_000151885.1 Dipodomys ordii | reverse complement strand
GCAGTAGTTTCAGAGATTCAGGTTTAATGTTAAGGTCTTTAATCCATTTTGAGTTGATGTTGGTGCATGGTGATAGGCTGGGGTCCACTTTTAGTTTTCTGCATGTGGCTGTCCAGTTTTCCCAGCACCAGCGGTTGTAGAGGCTGTGTTTCTTCCATTGTATGTCTTTGGCTCCTTTACGATTAACCTTGGTACAAAAGTGGGGGGACACATGAAAACCCACCCTATGGTCATTGTCTTTTCCTAGATGGATATCCAGAGCCTACAAAAATAATTGGGGGATGTTGCCAAACCAGATTTTCAAGAAGAGGAGATGGCCCTTCTAAATTCTTGTAGACTACACTTTTTTGTTTGTTTCCAGAGTGAAGGTACAGAAAGAAAAACTAATTTTTCCTTCTATTTTTAATATATTTTTTATTGTCCGGAGGGTTTACAGTTACTGCCTTCTATTTTTGTTCACATAATTTTCTGGCCTTGGTTTTGACATTCTCTTTCTAGCTCTGTACTTGACTTTTATCTCCCCCTCCCTTTACCCCATCTGCCAGGAACATTGTGATCTCTTCTTAACTAAAAGCTATGTACATATGACCAGATAAGATGATGTTAAGTGAAATGAACCCCAACACAGGGACATAGTGCTTTTTTCTTTCTTGCTTTGTTTTTTAAAAATACTTATAATGTACTATGTGATTTTTTTGTTTCTTTTGTACGTTCTTCCCCCATGGTATAACCCCTGTTTTCACTGTATTTGAGTTGGGTGCCCTGCATCTTGTATATACACTTTTCTAATTTGGGGAGGGGAAGGGAAAAAACAAAATGCTTAAATAAGGATACATTGTAACCATGGGATGTGCAAGACACTATGTTGAAAACAAACTTTATAACTTATGGGAGGGAGGGAGGATTTGGGGAGGTGAGGAGGAAAGGGATGGTAGGGGAAAAACAAAGGGGAAGTAACAATGCTTGATAGGAAATGTACTCATTACCTTACTCATGTAACTGTAACCCTCTGTACACTATTTTTACAATAAAAACATATTAAGAAAAAAAGAGTTCCCTGACAAACAAAGGAGTGTCTGCTTTCATATCTGCCTAATGTTTAACTGCCTTACATCAAAACTAGGGAGAAACGGGAAAGAGAAAAGTTTCTTGCTCCCACACAGGAATGGGAAATAAATACTATTCTGGCCTGATTTCTGAATTCCAAAGGAACACAATGTGGAGATCTAACATTCTATGTAGAGAAAAAAATATCTACTAATGCACTGTGCCAAATACTTTTTCTAATAATGAGGAATTCAGTTATTATATATTAATGTTTCAGCAAAGAAATTAAAAACCATGTGATCTCTATTGATTTCAGTAAAAATGGAGTAGCTTTTAATAATGCACTTGAAAATACATTACAAATGCTAAAGGTGATTTTTTTGTAGGAAAGTTCTATTAAATGACTAAACTTCCTTATTTGATGCTATGTTTCATTTAGTTTGGTTTAGTTTGGTTTTTGCTTGCTAAGCTTACTTGATCAGCTAGTGCAGTACCACTTGACAATGTCTTCAGCTTGGCTTTTTAATACTCAATTAGATATAGAGAATCACAGACTTTGCTTCCCAGGATAGCTTAAAATTGTGATCTTCTGGATCTCAGCCTTCTGAGTAGCGAGGCTGACATGCATGAGCCACTGAAGCCCATGTTTTAGATCTTAAATAGCCTTCAATGCCTCATATGTTGAAGGCTGACAGTGTTGTTGACATATGGAAACAGCTTAATGTGGTGGAGCCTAAAGGAAGGGAGGAAGATCACTAGGGAAATGCTCTTAAAGGGACCTAGGATTCTGTACCTTTTTTTTCTTCCCTTACTGGCCACAATGGAGTAAACAGTCTTCTATCATGTGCTGCCAGAAACCAATGAGTATGTGTTCAACCAACCACAGACTGAAATCTCTGAACTGAGCCCAAATAAATCTTTCCTCTTTAATTCCTTATCTTGGGTATTTTGTCACAGCAGTAAACTGACTAATGCAAAAGAGGATGTGGATAAGGTGTTTCCCCAAAAAACTTGTTTTGTTGGTTCCCAGTGTTTACTTCTATCACTTAAAGTTTCTTTATGTGGGATAGTTGGCTTGACCCATTGGGCCATTATTTTCAGGCCCATTGTTGGTTCTCAAAGTACATCATGACTTGTTGTAAAGCCTGTGAAGACCAATACATTGTAATGCTGGTAGGTACAAAATGACTCCTACTTTACTCCTAAGCTCCTAGAATCAACAAAGTTTCCCAGATCAGGCTTTATTGTTCTCTGATTCTGGGTCTATGTTGATAAAGGCTCAGTATTTCATCACCTCTTTAATTTACACCTTGATCTGTTTCAGAAAAGCCTATATCTAAGGGGCTCGAGTCCTGGACCATGAATTCAATGTCAAAGAAAGAAGTCTCAAAAGTCCAAGAGCTGCTACAATGCTTGATTACTTTGATTAGGTAGTCTCTTCTGAACTAACCGTTAACTTGTCTAAAATACTAGTGTCTAAAAGGTACTATCATACTTCCTTGACTTGTTCATTAAAGAAAACTATACTTCCTTTCTAATCCTGCCTTTTCCTTTTATTCCCTTCTAGTGGCTATTTTTAATATATTTTTATTGTAAAAATAGTGAACAGAGGAGTTACAGTTACATGAGTAAAGTAATTAGTACATTTCCTATTGAGCGTTGTTACCTCCTCCTTTGTTTATCCCTACCATCCCTTCCATCCCCACATTTCTAGTGGCTATTGTTTTGTGCTTCAGCAAAAATCAGCTGGCCTTCAATATAATGATCACAATTTATAAATGGCTTTTTTATTAAATATCATTCTGCTGCTTGAATGAACGTCTAAGGAATACTATTTGAGATATTCAGTACCTCAGTAGATGTGTTTTAAGATGAGGTATTTTAAAAGAAAATATGGAAATGCTTTTGTGACTTTTTTGATTATGAAGCAAGCACTCTTATTGTTAAAAGTATACATAACATTTAGAAAGTAAATCTAACTTAGAAGTAAATGTAGAAGTAAATCTAATTTCAATGAGTAGCATTATAGTCACCATTTAGTTTATTTTTCTGCTCTTATTTCTGCTCATAGAATTAGGAAAATAAGACTCTAAGCTAGGTTTTATGAGACTATTTGTCAGGAGCTAATTCAGATAAATGGAAACAGAAAATAATCTAGCTTTATTATAGTTAAAATGAACAACAACAACGATAATGACAAGAGTGAAGCCTGATTTTTATTTTGGAATAACTTTTCAGACAAAAGATTTTTTATATATGCTTTTTATTGTAAAATACTGTACAAAGGGGTTACAGTTACATGAGCAAGGTGATGAATACATTTCCTATCGAGCATTGCTACCTCCTCCTTTGTTTTTCACCTACCATCCCTTCCCTCCCTACCTCCCTAACTCCTCCCTTCCCCACCCCAAGTTGTAAAGTTCATTTTCAACATAGTGTCTTGTACATCTCATTGTTACAATGGGTCAACCTGTATCCTTATTTCAGCATTTTGTTATTTCCCAAATTAAGAAAATGTATATACAAGATGCAGGGCACCGACATCAAATACAGTGAAAACAGGGGTTATACCATGGGGGAAGAACATACAGAAAAAACAAAAAAAATCACATAGCAGACTCCACTTCTGATGGCATCGAGGTGGGTCATTACCAGGTTCTCTAGACCTTCAAATAGGAAACAAACTTTGATTTGCTTTAGATAGAGAAGAGAAAAAAATTATACTGTGGAGTTCTAAACATGTCCACAAACTGCATTTTGCCTCATATATAACATGGGCATCACTGGAAGCCTGATACAGATACACAGTCTCAGGACTCCCCTCTGACTCAGGAAGCAGAGCCTTCTCTTTGACAAAAGATCTCTGTGACATATATGCACACTTAAGGCTGGGAAAACACCTTCTCAGACAAAGTAGACCTGTGTGTATTAATTATGTGTCCATTTATTTTTCAGGTCCATTCACTTTTTGTAAATGTGTTCTTCAACACTCTTCTTAATGAATAATACAGTCCCAATCAAATGAAGCCAGTTATTTAATCTAGTTCAGTGTTCTAATAGAACTTGGGGATGAATGAAATTTTCTGCCTGTGTTTTTCACTGTGGTAGGCATCAGCTTTATATAACAATTGAACCCTCCATATATATTCATATGGTCTGAATTTTAAACATTCTTTAATCAACTTACATTCAACTTAAGCAGATATGTATGTGACTTTCAATACCAAATCAGGTCATGCGAGATTAGATTAGTAGGGAAGTATTAAGAGATTCTTATCTTTGACCTTTTCCCAACCAAATCCATTATGCACAAAAATATTAGGAATTTTTTGAGACTATATAGAACTTATTAAAAATCATGAAAAAAATCATTGCAATAGGTTGTACACTTATCAAAACTAAAATGAGGTGGAATTTTTACCCTCTAAAGAGAGGAAGAACTGGGAAGGGGATTCATGAGGTCCATTGACTTTGATGCCTCCTGGAAGAGTTTTGGTCTGGGAATGCCTGAAGATGTAAGAACAGAATTCTACTTGTTGCATAAAGCTAGTTGCAGAACGTAGTACATTACCAAACAGTTCTCCACTTGAGTAAATTTCTTTTAATCATCATTTCTCCTTGGAAAAATCTTTGAAAAACATTCAGAACAGATAGTACTTTTCATCCTCCATACTAGTAACTGGATCATTGGGAACGTGGAGAAAGAGGAGTACCTGGTAGATTATTAATGTATTATTTAAAAGCTTCTTGAAGTAGTTGAGCACTCATGACTCTTGCATGTAATCAAAGCTGTACTTGGGAGGTAGAAAAGAGAAGAACTGAAAACAGAAGCCCAGGCAGAAATATCTGCAATTCTGTATCTCCCAAATAGCCATCAAACAACATGGTAGCATGGCTCAGTAGTAGAGTCAAGTGGAGTGTGAGATGAGACCCTGTAGTCAAACTGCAAAAAGAAGAAAAATTCTTCAAATAAATGTTCCTTGTCCTCTTCATATTTGTTATATGCAGCCTTAAAAGACTTAAGCAGGAGGATGGAAACAGTTTCATTTTTAAAAAGCAACAGAAACTTCTTTCTAGTAGAGAATATTTCAATTAAAATTGAATGTATTGCTGGAAAGCAGTGGCTCACTACTATAAATCTAGCTACTCAGGAGCTGAGATCTGAATATCATGGTTCAAAACCAACCTGGGCTGGAAGGTTATTAAGACTCTTATCTCCAATTTAGCACCAAACAAACCTGGAAGTAGAGTTATGGCTCAATTGGTAGAGCATTAACTTTGAACAAAAAAGCTCAAGGATAGTCTTCATGCCCTGAGTTCAAGCCCCAGTACTGGGATACAAAATTAAAAAATTAAATGTATTTAGTAAAACAAGAATTATTTCTTAGGAACAAACTAGAAAATAGAAATAAGAAACTGAATGTAAGCACCTGCACAAAAGTATTAATTCTCAGTCTTTATCCTCCCTGTTTCATATTCAGCAGTTCATTTACTTTGGTTGGGATACAAGGAATTCTTCAGGTATTCATCTGCTGTGAAAGGTTGTCTATCCACCTCCAGCTAAATGTATTGATTGACCATTCTTAGTTCTATGTATTTTAAATTTTTATTATTTTTAAGTAGTTTGACAAAGGAGTTATAATTCAACAAAGCATTGTATGAGTAAAATGCATCTTGGTCAATGCCACAGTTGTTTTCTTTTTCTTTTGTCAGTTGTGGGGCCTGAACTCTGGGGGCCTGGGTGCTCTCCTTCAGCTCTTCAGCTCAAAGCTAGCACTCTACCACTTGAGCTACAGCAAAAATTCTGGCCTTTTCTGCTTATGTGGTGATGAGAAATTGAACCCAGGGCTTCATGATTGCAAGGCAAGCCCTCTACCACTGAGCCACATTCCCAGCAAATGTCACAGTTTTGACCATTCTCACCTCTCCCTGTCAACCCTCCCATTCACTCATTTTCTTAATTTTGTACAATATACATTGACTTTTATATGGTTATGCACTGTCATTTTACCCCCTTTCTAACCTTCATTCATACACACACACACACACACACACACACACACACACACACACACACACACACACACACTGTATTATGAGGAGAAAATGCATCAAAATTAGCCAGATGCTGGAGGCTCATGCCTGCAATCCTAGCTAGTCATGAGGTCATAATGTGAGGATCCCAGTTCAAAGCCAACCCAGGAGGAAAGTCTATGAGACTCTTAACTCCAATTAACCACCAGAAAACCAAATGGCTCAAAGTGGTAGAGCACTAGCCTTGAGCAAAAAGGGGCACTGCTCAGGCCCTGCGTTCAAGCTCCACTACTGACCAAAAATATAAAACATTTGTGTGCTTGAAATGAATATGTAACTTGGGCAAAAAAGACAGGAAAAAGGAAGTACTTGCTAGAATTAATCTTCTGAGCAGGTGAAAGTAGATGGGACCAGGAAGAACAGTGGGGAGAATCTTTGGACTTAGTTGATACTGTGTATAAATTTGAGATTAGATATTTGGCAATGAAAATGAGTAATATTCTTTAAGGAATGAATTAGGCCCTTAAAAGAAGGCATTTTTCACTTGTCCTATTATTACTTCTATACAAATGGTCTTTGTCCAAAAAGAAAACTTACCAGTGTTCTATCCCACAAGACAATTCATGAGATAGGAATTTCCTGTACAATATAACCCAACAATGTCTACCACCACCAAAGGTTGAGATATCTTTTCCAGAATGCTCAAAGCTTCTGGATTCACTATCTGCTGTTTTTTTCGTAGTTTCAATTAGAGAAAATGAGAGCCTGTATGGCAGACACAGAACACAAAAACCTGAAACTCAAAAAGCCACAAGTACATGATTTTGAAGTCATTTCCCATTATGGAAGGTACATATCAGCTTTCTGCTTGTGAATCATGATCCTAACTTTCCAAGTTTTGGATGCTTCTAGAGGACAAATAAAGTGTAGCATGTCAATACCCGGTAAAGATGCTTTATCTTATAACTAAAAATACTTCCAAAATCATTGTTGAATATTTGAAAAATAGATTAAAATAGCAAATCATTGATGACAGGGCTCTGAGAACACATATATTTTGGGGTTAGTAGTGGGAGAATGTACCATGATAAAGTTGAAAACTGGTGAAAGAAGGTTCCAAACATTCCATAAGAACTTAATGTGTCATTAATTCAGTGACTATTGATGGAATATGAACCATGTGCAGGACACTGGCTTAAGTGTCTTTTATCAAGGAATGATAGAGTAGATATTAATTGAAGTGAGGGAAACAGATATAAAGCTGTATACATATATATATATGTATGTATGTATGTATTTGTCTATGTGTATGCATGATAATAATTTTCTTATCTTTAAGAAGCTGTACTTTATGAAGTGGCACTGTGGCTCAAGTGGTAGGGTGCTCACCTTGAGCTGAAGTGCTGAGGGACAGTGCCCAGGTCCAGAGTTCAAGTCCCACGACCAACCCAAAAAAAAAAAGAAGCTGTACTTTATACTTCCTTAAAACCCCCTTAGGGTTTATTTAACATGTCAGTTTATGAGTACAATGGATCTTGTGCAATGTCATGCCTTTCATCATTCTCCCCAACTTTCCTAATTCTACCTGTATCCTCAATTTTCAGTCCCATTGTCACATGTAAACACTAAATATTATCACTGTATTCTTCTATGTTTTTCTTTCTTCCCCTTATATCCCCAACACCTCAAATTCCAGTTTCCTGGTAATCATTTTGTTAGTCTATGAGTTAGTTGTTCAAAAGACTTCCACCAGACAATGGCAATTTTTAGAAGAAAATAAGCATAAACTAGGGTAGACAAGGGCTGGGAAGGTGGCTCAGTGGTAGAGCGCTTGCCTTGCATGCATGAGGCCCTGGGTTCAATTCCTCAGCACCACATAAGCAAAAAGAAAAAAG
>NW_012267294.1:1934309-1936864 GCF_000151885.1 Dipodomys ordii | reverse complement strand
ATGTTTTGAATCTTGGTTGTTTCTGTGGTGATGTTTCCATTCTCATCTCTGAGTTTATTTATTTGGGTGTGTTCTCTTCTTTTTCTAATAAGATTTGCTAAGGGTCTGTCAATTTTGTTAATTTTTTTGAAGAACAAACTCTTTGTTTTGTTGATTCTTTCTATAGTTTTTTGGATTCTAATTAATTTAATTCTGATTTAATTTTAATTATTTCTTTCCATCTACTGGATTGGGGTTTATCTTGCTGTGTTTTTCAAGGAGATTTAGATGTGTCATTAAATTGTTGGTTTCAGATCTCTCCAATTTGTTGATGTTGGAGCTCAGAGCTATGAACTTGCCTCTGAGTACTGCTTTTGCTGTGTCCCAGAGGAACTGGTAATTTGTGTATTCATTTTTGTTGAGTAGCATGAACATTTGAATTTCCTTTCTAATCTCTTCCATGACCCACTCGTGATTCAGCAGTGTGTTGTTCAGCCTCTATGTGATACCATATTTTCTTAGGTGGCTTTTGGTATTGAGTTCTAATTTTATTCCCTTGTGGTCAGAGAGAGTGCAAGGTATAACTTCAATGTTTCTGAATTTAGACAAGTTTGCTTTGTGGCCTAAAATGTGGTCTATTTTAGAAAATGTTCCATATGCTGCTGAGAAAAACGTGTATTCTGATGCTGCTGGGTGAAATGTTCGGTAGATATCTGTTAAATATTGTTGATCTATGCAGCTGTTTAGATCTGTAGATTCTCTGTTGAGTTTTTGTCGAGTTGATCTATCTAATGGGGAGAGTGGTGTGTTAAAAAAAAAACCAACAATTAATGTCTTTGGAGTTATATGGGATTTGAGGGAAAGTAGTGTTTCTTGGATAAATTTGGGTTCTCCATTGTTTGGCGAGTAGATATTTAGAATTGTAATATCCTCCTGAAAGAGAGATCTCTTAATTAGTATGTAGCGACCTTCTTTATCTCTTCTCACTAGTTTTCATTTGAAGTCTATTTTATCTGATATTAGGATTGCAACTCCCGCCTGTTTATGGGGGCCGTTTGCTTGGTAGATTTTGTTCCAACCTTTAACATTGAAAATGTGTCTGTTTTTATGGGCAAGATGTGACTGCTGAAGGTAACAGATAAAAGGGTCTTGTTTTTTAATCCAACTAGACAGTCTATGTCGCTTAATGGGAGAGTTCAGTCCATTAACGTTAAGAGATAGGACTGAGAGGTATTTGGGAGTTCCTGCCATGTTATCCACCTTCTTGGGGATTGCGAACACTGGGTTCTTCCTATGGTTCTTGGATTCTCAGTTTGGGTGCAGTTTCTTGGCCTTTATTGTGGTCTTGTTGGTTTTCTATGTGTAGGACATCTTTAAGAAACTTTTGTAGGGCTGGTTTGGTGGAGATGTATTGTTTCAATTTTTCTTTGCTATGGAAGGTTTTTATTTGGCCTTCAGTTATGAAGGAGAGTTTAGCTGGGTACAGTATTCTTGGTTGATAGTTGTTTGTTTTTAGGGCATGGCATACATCATTCCAGGCTCTTCTTGCTTTGATTGTCTCTGCTGAGAAATCTGAGGTGATTCTAATTGGTTTTCCTTTATAGGTGGTTAATCTTTTCTCCTTGACAGCTTTAAGGATCTTTTCCTCGGTCTGAGTTGATCCTGTATGGATTATAATGTGACGGTGGGATGACCTATTCTGGTCTGGTCTGTTTGGATTTCTAAAAGCTTCTTGTATCTGAATAAGCCTATCTTTTTGCATGGTTGGGAAGTTCTCTGCTAGGATCCTGTTAAACAAATTTCCTAGACCATTAACTTCTGTTTCTAGGTTCTCCTCTACACACATTATCCTTAGATTAGGCCTTCTGATGGTGTCTTCCAAGTGTTGGATAGATGTATCATATTTCTTGGACTTGTCTTGGATGTTTGTATGTTCTTTCTCTATAATATCTAGGCTGTCTTCAATCCCTGAGATTCGATCTTCTGCATGGTCTAACCTGCTGTCAATACTTTCTACTTCGTTTTTTTTTATCTCTTTTCCTTCTAATTGGTCGGCTTTGATGCCTTCAAATTCTTTGTTGAAGCTTTGTTTTAGATCTTGTATGAACTTCTTTGCTTCCTTAATTTCATGTTCAGTGTTTATTCTCAGATCACTTAGTTGATTGGTTATGGTTTCCTAGACTCCCATTCCTTCTGTTGGGTTCCATTCAGCATTCCCTTTGTGGTGTCCCTGACTTCCTTCAGCTCTTTGCTAATGGATTCCATGAATGCCTTTAGTTATCTTTGTGTATTCTCTTCCTGCTCTCTCAATTCCTGTATTACTCTTTGATAAGCTTCCTCCCGTTCATGGGATTCCTGTTGTTCTCTTTGAGTGTTCTCAGCCTGTTCACACCATTCCTGTCTTTCTCTTTGAGTATTCTCTTGCTGCTCATTCAAATCCTGTATCTGCTTTTGAGTGGCTTCCATATGCTTATGATATTCCTGTATAAACTTTAGGAATGCCTCCTCTCTCTCCCTATCACGCTCATACAGAGACCTTTGTATGCTTTCAATCTTTTGATTTATCATGTTTGCCA
>NW_012267294.1:1916348-1934259 GCF_000151885.1 Dipodomys ordii | reverse complement strand
ATGAGGCCCTGGGTTCAATTCCTCAGCACCACATAAGCAAAAAGAAAAAAGCCAGAAGTGGTACTGTGGCTCAAGTGGTAGAGTGCTAGCCTTGGGCTGAAGAACTAAGGGACAGTGCCCAAGCCCAGAGTTCAGGCCCCATGACCGGACCCCCCCCCCCAAAAATAGGGTAAGATGCTGGGACTTGAATTATATTTACCACAGTAAGAAAAACCTCCATGACAATGAGAGATAATGAAGAGTCTCCTTGACTGATGAGAATAGATGTCTGCAATTAGTCAGGAAAGCAATGAGGACAGGAAGAGGGATGATAGAAAAAGCTACTCCACAGATGAGTTTCTCCAAGGATATCAAGGTTTGGAATCTCTATCTTAGAAAGGGCTTTCTCTTTGGGTTCCCATGGATGAGGGTTGGAAGAACTCATGAACTTCTCAGTATTCCTGCTGGGCCACGCGGTAGCTGAGGGTGGATGCCGATAGACCAAGCAGCACACCCTGGGGAATCAAGACAAATGCTTTTTGTCTTATAGCCATAGAGGCATCATTCATACTGAGCCTTCCCAGGTGCTGTGTTTGTCAACAAACAAGATAACACCACCAAAAAGCAATTTGTTTTTCATGGACTGTCGCTGCACAATTTCTGTTGCTGTTCCTGGAATAGAATTTGTGGTATAAAACAACCAAAAAGACTATTGTAGTTATAAATTATTTCAAGAGAGTAGTAAAGAAAGCTTACAATTTTTTAATGCTTTCTCTATTTTGCCTGTCTATCTTTCTCTCTCCATCTCCCTCTCCTCTCTTTCTCCTTCTCCTACACTCCCCCCCCTTTTTTTTTTGCTGGTCCACTGGCTTGAACTCTGGGCCTGGATGGTTTCTGAGCTTCTTTTCCTCAAGGGTAGCACCCTAATACTTGAGCCACTGGTGCAATTCTGGCTTTTTCTCAAGTTTATTGGATATAAGAGTCTCATGGATTTTCCTTACTGTGCTAGCTTTGAACTGTGGTCCTTGGATCTCAGTAGCTAGGATTTCAGGCATGAACCACCAGAACCCAGCATCTCTCCCTTTCTCTCTCTTCTCATTAGCTACTGACTGTAAGGCAGGGCTCAGGTACTCAAGCCAAGAATCTCTCAAATCTAAACTACAGAATTAGAACCAGGTACCTGTATTAGATAGCCAACATGGTAAAAGAGTTTGCAAAAGTGAATGCCCATAAATAAGGCCCAGGGATAGCTAAAAATGCTCAACCTAAATTTCCTCCAAGTACTGCAAACTATTTTGATGCCCTCCTTGGCGAACAATACATTTAAAATGCCTATACGCTGACACCTTATACTTATTTTTTAGCATTTAGCTTAGTTAGGGTGAGCATGAAATACTCCATGTAATTCATCTGTGCAGAATCCATGGACAACTGCAAGGAGTCACCAGGAACTTGAGAGAGGCAGATATTTAGCATTCAAACTGACTGAGATGAGGACTCTCTCTGTTTCCCAATTAAACACAAGGGACAGTCAGGAAATAACTGAGGGAGAAGGTCGAGAAGGTCAAGAAGGAGGTACTGTGCAGTAGTAGGCAGCTGGGGTTTGGTTTATAAGTACCAGAGGAATTTCATCTCTTTTCCTGAGGACTAGGGTGGTGTAGACCCATCTATGTCCCACACAGGGTTCTTTGCTGATGTCCTGAGGCGGATGTAAAAGGAGGAACTGTGCATACAGGGGACAGAGTGTTATGGTTCCCACAACACAGCTGAGGCTTTACAGAAAAAGGCTCTGAGCTGCCTGATACACAGGCCTGGGCAGACACCCTTTGGTCTTTCTCTGCCTTGGCCCACCTGCCAGAGTGAGTTTACATCCTTCATGAGGCATGTCACTCTTTGTTACTGTTACCTAAGGGAAGTGAGTAATAGAAACTCAGTTTGACAAACTTACCTGGTCCAGGATTTGCAAGCAGGAGGCAATTTCTCAGCTATCTGAGCTTTGAGTGTCCTTCTGGTTCTAGTTGGTTAGTAAATGTCTGTTCTTAGAAGCTGACAATCTAACTGACTGTCACAGACCTGTCAATAAGGGCTGAACCAAAGAAAAACCAAACTTGAAAGTCCACGCATTCCTTTCTTGTACTATTAACTGTTAGGTCCACCGAGGAAACAGCCCATCCCCTCTTCCTCTTCCTAAAAGATAGTGCATAGCCTTGCACAAAAGTAACTAAGGAACAGTTAATCACCTGGGTGTGAGTCAGCAAAAGGTCCTCAGGCTCTAAGGCAACTTCCTCGTTTAATGCAGCCACATTTACCCTTGCCACACCTGATATAACTGCACACAGTAACTAAATTAGGTTGTTATACCCTTCCCTAGAATGTAGCCTGGTGGTTTGTTTCTCCAAATAAATTCGCTTCTACCTCAACTGCCTAGTGGTCTCCTTTCACCAACTCTGACATCTGGTGCCAAAACCCAGGAGAGGTTAATGTCAGGATTCCATGGATCTCCTCCTCTTCTCTTTCTGAGGGTCCATTGCCTCATGACCACCTCTCCTAGCACCCACACTGCTGAAGAAAAGAATACCACATTGGACCTCCTATCTGTACCATTGCTGGCCGACATCCACTATACCATATCCTCTCTACATTTGGTGAGTGACTTCTATCCACAGATCCCTCAGTCTCTCTCTCTTTCTCTTTCTCTCTCTTTCTTGATGTGGTACTATGGCAGAAGGATTCTATAAGCCTTTTGGCCATCTTCTCATTTCAGGGATGCTTAAGTTGAGAATTTGACTCTCAGTTGGAGATACCTCGGTTGTACTTGGATGCCTTCCATCCGTTGCCTCTTTTTCCTCTTCATCCTTACTGGACTTTTAGTTGGGACATGCCCTTCCCTGGGAGTATCTCCTATGTTCCTTAACTATCCTCCTACTAATGGATTCCATAAAGCCAAAATGATCCTCTTTTTAACAGTATAAATCATTACAATATTCTCAGACAATTTCTGCTAACTCAAAGGTAAGTGGCTAGAGGTTCCATGTGTTCAGCCTTACTTTGCCCTCCACGCGTGTCCTTCTTTCCTTTACTCTTTCCTGAGTCTACTCACTTTAGAATCTGGACTCTTAATTTCTCCCTTAAAGTGAAACTCTTCCAGGAAGCTACAAAAGACCCCCTTGAGGAAACCCACACTCTTACCTCGTCCCTACTAATGCTATCTAATCACTCAGTCACCCTTTAAGTTTTTCTTTTTGTAGATTCATTCTGGAAACAAACAAAAAAGTATGGTCTAAAAAAATTTAGAAGGGGGGGCTGGTAAGGTACTCAGTGGTAGAACGCTTGCCTTGCATGCCTGAGGCCCTGGGTTCGATTCCTCAGCACCACATAAGCAAAAAGAAAAAAGCCGGAAGTAGCACTGTGGCTCAAGTGGTAGAGTGCTAGCCTTGAGGTGAAGAGCTGAGGGACAGCACCTAGGCCCAGAGTTCAGGCCCCTCGACCGGACCCCCCCCAAAAAAAAGAATTTAGAAGGGCCACCTCCTCCTCCTGAAAATCTGGTTTGGCAACGTCCCCCAATTATTTTTGTAGGCTCTGGAGACTGATATCCATCTAGGAAAAGACAATGACCATAGGGTGGGTTTTCATGTGACCCCCCACTTTTGTACCAAGGTTAATCCTACATTCACCTATGTGTTCAAAGGTCAATTTGTATGCTAAGGTGTCACTTTAACAAAATTATTTTAAAGCTTTTCTGCTCCTGTTAATCAATGTTTAAGCATGGAGATTCTGTTGGTTAAATTCTGTTTCGTGTTGGCAAAAGTTTTGTGTCTTGAGTTTTGTTTTGTATTTTGTTTGGTGTTGCCTGTTTTTTGAGCACTGATGATAAGAAACTGAGTCTTGAGTAGAAATTACTGCCATAAGACATAGATAAACATCATAATAATGACAGAATTTTTGTTCTTTTGTGGAATCGGTTGCTCCTAAGATAAGATTCTTACATAAGTTCCAAAAAGCAGCTGCTCAGATTGTAAAATTGCCACTCAGTGTGTAAGTGGGGCTTTGGCATAATTGAACCCAATTCTGAGAAAAGTTGGAAAGAAATCACTAATTATGCCAGTTTCTTTTGTCTGCCCAAATTTTCTCAATTTCCTGTTTTGTTAAATGATAACCATTTGAAAATTATAAAAAAGCTGGTTCTTTGGAAAAAATAAATAAAATTGATGGACCTCTGGCAAGATTAATTAAGAAAAGAAGAGAGGAAACCCAAATTAACAAGATCAGTGATGCCATGGGAAAAATCACAACAAATACCCAAGATATCCAAACAATTATAAAGAACTATTTCCAATTGTTATACTCCCTAAAAAAAGAAAACCTAGAAGAAATGGAGGCACTTTTAGAGAAATAAAAGATGCCCAAAATGAGCAAAGAAGTAAATCAATTAAATAAGCCGACATCTTACAACGAGATATAGGAAGCAATCAGAAGTCTTCCAACAAGGAAAAGCCCAGGACCAGATGGATTCACAACAGAATTCTATAAGACCTTTAAAGAAGAACGAATACCCATACACTTGAAGCTCTTTAGAGAAGTAGAAAAAGAGGGAGCTATCCCAAACACATTCTAAGATACCAATATCACACTCATCCCCAAACCAGGCAAAGACCCAACAAAAAAAGAGAACTACCAACCAATCTCCTTGATGAACACAGATGCAAAATTCTAGCTAACAGAATCCAGAAACACATAAAAAACAATACACTACGGCCAGGTTGGCTTCATCCCAGAGATGCAGGGATGGTTTAACATACATAATTCAGTAAATGTAATCTAACACATCAACAGATCCAAGGTCAAGAACCACATTATTATCTCCACTGATACAGAAAAGGCTTTTGATAAGATACAACATTCATTCATGTTAAAAGCTTTGGAGAAAATAGGAATAGAAGGAACATTCCTTACAACATTAAAAGCCATATATGACAGACCAATAGCCAATATTATACTTAATGGGAAAAACTACAACCAATTCTTCTAAAATCAGGAACAAGGTATAGATGCCCACTGTCCCCACTCCTCTTCAATATAGTTTTGGAACCCTTATCCAGGACAATAAGGCAAGAAAAAGACACTAAAGGTATCTGCATAGGGAAGGAAGAAGTTAAACTATCTCTTTTTGCAGATGACATGATGTTATGCCTTCACAATCCCAAAAACTACATCCCCAAACTCTTAGAAATTATAAACCACTTCAGCAAAGTAGCAGGCTACATAATCAACCCACCAAAATCAGTCGCCTTCCTGTATACTGACAATGTACAAGCAGAGAGTGAAATAAAGGAAGCAAACCCACTCACAATAACTCCCCCCTAAATCAAATATTTAGGAATTAACCTAACCAAAGATGTAAAAGAACTATTTAACAAAAACTATAAAAACATAAAGAAAGAAATTACAGAAGACACCAGGAAATGGAAAGACCTTCCATGCTCTGGGATAGGCAGACTTAATATAGTGAAAATGCCAATACTTCCAAAATTAATTCAATGCGATTCCTAATGAAATGATGTACATTTCTGAAATACAGAAAACCATCCCAAAATTCATATGGAATAAGAAAAGACCTAGAATAGCCAAAACAATTCTGGCAAAAAAGACAACATGGGAAGGATCTTGATGATGGACTTCAAACTCTACTATAGAGCCATAATAACAAAGACAGCATATTACTGGCACAAAAGCAGACCGGAAGACCAATGGAATAGAATAGAATAGAATATCTAGAGATAAAACCATACACTAACAGTCAGCTGATATTTGACAAAGAAGCCAAAGACATACAGTGGAAGAAACACAGCCTCTTCAACTATTGGTGCTGGGAAACCTGGGAGGCCACATGCAGAAAACTAAAAGTGGACCCCAGCCTATCACCATGCACCAACATCAACTCAAAATGGATCAAAGACCTTAACATTCAACCTGAATCTCTGAAACTACTGCAGGACAGAGTAGGAGAGACTCTTGAACTTATAGGCACAGGAAGGAACTTCCTGAACAGAGTCCCAGGGTCACAACAAATTGCAGAGACTCAACAAATGGGACTACATTAAATAAAAAGTTTCTGCACAGCTAAAGCTATAGCAATGAAGCTAGAAAGTCAACCAACTAACTGGCAAAAAATATTTACCAGCAATATATCACACAAGGGTTTAATATCCAGTATATACAGGGAACTCAAGAAATTAATCCCTCCCAAACTTAACAAACCAATTAGTAAATGGGCAAGGAAACTAAAGAGAGACTTCTCAGAAGAAGAGATAAAAATGGCAAAGAAACACATGAGGAAATGTTCACCATCCCTGGTTGTAATGAAAATGCAAATTAAGACAGCCCTGAGATACCACCTTACCCCAGTCATTATGGCCCCCATCCTAAATTCAGCCAACGACAAACACTGGAGGGGATGAAGAGAAAGAGGAACCCTATTACACTGCTGGTGAGAATGTATACTTATAAACCACTTTGGAAGGCAGTCTGGAGGGTCCTCAGAAAGCTAAATATTGATCTCCCTTATGACCCAGTCATACCACTTCTAGGCATCTATCCTGAACAACAGGAACCAGTATACAAGGACACATGCACCTGCATGTTTATTGCAGCACTGTTCACAATAGCCAGGATATGGAAACAACCCAGATGTCCCATCACAGATGAATGGATCCAAAAATTGTGGTATCTATACAGAATGAAATATTATGCAGCTATTTGAAAAGACAAAATAATGGCATTTTCAGGGAAATTGATGGAGCTAGAAAAAATCATGTTGAGCAAGGTAAGCCAAGAGCAAAGAGACAAATGGTCCATGGTATCCCTGATAAGTGGGTGTTAAATCCAAAACGTTAGGTGACATGACAAAATTAACAAGGCTTAAGAAACAAAGGACTTCTACTCATCTGGTCGAATCAGGACTAAATAACCCCATGCTGCTGATCTCATATATGGTATATATGTGCACACAGGAGGAAAACGAGGAGGGCAACACTGAACTAGAGGGAATCAGGGAAAAACATACACCAGCAGGACTCATCAGCTGCAGTGGACATTGACCAAAATGAACTAAGTAACTCAATGGCAATGATGGGAGGGAGGGAACAAGTAGGAAAAAGGGAACAGCTGATGCTATGCAAAACCAAAGAAATGTACATATCACCCAATGTGGAAGAAATAGCTATTTCAAAGCCATAGAACTCATAAATATTATAGACCACGATAGACAATTTGCCCCAGGAAAGTTAGAATGTGTTTGTGACTTTAAGCATCACTATTGTGAAATTTGGGAAATTATGTAATCAGTTAATCACAACAAAGAATTTGAAAAAAACATAACTATTTGGAAGAGACACTTGAATAGTTAATGATCTAGTATAGGAAGCCCTAATCTCTGAGCAGACACAAAGTGAGAGTTGATTAGCATAGAAATAATTAGAAACAGTATCTTCAGTGCCTTTAGAGCATCACATTTCAAGAGAAGAAAGAGGAAGGGATAGGGAATTTCAGGCTAAGTAGCTTAGGTCAGCTGGGCCTTGTTCTAGGACTGGAACTGTTGCCCTCCTCAGGACAACTCTAGAGAGTATTCTGCCCTTTTCTCACTGTGCCAGTGGCCTTCGATAGAACTCCAAGGTCCCATTCCCACTATTTCATGAAGTACTTCCCATGGCTGCAGGTAGGTTTTCAAAAAGTTAATTGCCTCGTGTATGACAGAGTGTAATGTGAGGATTTTATCATTGTACCATAAAACCTTGGTCAAATCTTTGGCATTTGTAATTGAAAATTCATGGTATCTGATAACCAGAGCTAATAACGTGAACCAAAGATCCCCAAATCTTTCAACTTGCAGTTTGAATTTTTCAACACAACTGGGTTCAAAGGACTGAGGTGAAGTGGGAGATCCTCTGTGGGTGGAGTGAGGAACAGTCATAATCAGAACCTACCTGGGTTCAAGAGCCCCAAGAGTCTAGTCAGTGGGGACAGGGATGAACACTAGTGAGATTGTGAGTCAGTCCCCCTCACTTAGAAAAGACAGGCTAGGATGCTACAAGAAATGGGAATTCCTGGCAATTTCCTCAAAAAGAAATTCAGAAACAAGGGTGAAGACTGAGTCACTGCTAAGAGCTCAAGTAAACAATGGAAGGACTCAATGCCATCAACCCAAGTGAGAGGTTAGACAACACAAAGAGCCACCTGGCAAGCTAGGATTTATCTCAGTCAAGAAGTCAAGAAAGTGGAGATTGGAAAGGAAGATGGACAGGGGAGGAAGGAAGCGGTCTGGCAGAGTTGGCAACAGGGGTCACCATTGCACCCCTCCCCGCTTCTCCACCTCCTTCCCTGCCAAAGACACCTTTACCACAACCATGGCTACCTAAATCTACCAGGGGGAGCCTCTGTGCAAGACTGCGGGCCTCCACTCCGCATGTCTGGTACATTATTCAACATGGTTTGACAGGGTGTCACTCCTAAATGTCTGCCTTGAAGTGGCAATGTCTCAGGAACCCACCCCATCCCTGTCTGGAGATATGTTTACTGGTTCTATAGTAGAAAGCTAGTCTCACACACAGTGGACCATTAATAACTCCTGTTTTTTGCAGTGGAGAAATGGGTATAGTGTCAAACATTTCAACACTTTCATCTAGTCCAAGCAACAAAATGAAATGTTGGCTGTCTCAAAAGTGAAGCTGGAGAAAAATTCAGTTTTTTCCATCTGGATGCCAAGAGGGAAGAAACAAAAGCAATGAAAAGGTGAAGAGCATGTCAGAGATGAGTGTGGTTGAAGGTTCATCAGACATATCAGGACATACTAATAGAAGATTTAGGTCATCTCTAGGAAAACACAAGATTTACAGATGGCAGGTCTCATTTGTTTGGGTTTTGTCTGAGGATAAGAATTTAAGGCTCATAAATCTGTGTTGCATCTGGATCACTGGTGTTTACTACAATATTAGAACATGAAGTGGAACAGAGCACAAAGAATCAAGTGGAAACATCATTCCTCCTAAATGTCCCGGTCTCCCATGGACAGTAGTAATTGGAGGAAGATGGCCACGTTCTCACAAGTAGTCCCACTACATGTTTCTGACCAAAAGAAGATCTAGGAGCACAGGCACACTTTCCCTAATGAGACCCACTCCATTCAAACTCCAAATATCTAAAGACTTCTTCTACTACAAGAAGACTATCCTAGCAGGCAAAGAAGGAAAGGGAAATGAGAAACAGTGAAGGGGACCCCTGCCGAACAGCTGCACCGCACTTCTCAGGGAGGACCCAAAAACTGAAGAAAGCGCTCAACCCCAGACGCATGGAAAGTTAGGAAGGAATCTGCTGAAGACCTCCAAACAGCCCCACCCCGCCCGTCCCCCTCCCATCCAGGGCAGCTACAGGGAAGGAGCAAACTCAGCAATACTACCATTACAATCGCCAGAAATTGGTACCATCCAGTAAGCTCCCAAAGTCATCCCGTGCCTGCAGCGCCAGCAGGATACCCTGGGCCCCTTCCAACCCTGCATACAGCCCCCAGGAAACCACAGCCACAGCTAATCCCTGGCTCTATGGGCCCGCCACCCTGCCCACTGGACGCTCTACAGGGTGCTGCTCCCTTCCTGCTGCCACTCTGCGAAGACCTCAGGCTCTTGCAGCCACTGCAGTGTCAAGTTGCCACAGGGATCTCTGCTGTCACAGCTCACAGCCACAGGCAGCCAGCCACCTCCAAGGCTGCCCTCTGCCACCCTCCACCTCCCACCACCTCTGCTGCAGACCAGCATGGCCTCCAGCTGTCCACACTAGCCTCCACCGGTCCTCCCAGTGCAGGACACCCCATGCCACAGAGGAGACCCTTCAGCATCAGCAGAGCCACCCCCCCCCCACACACACACACCTGGACCTGCCAACACCCAGACCCTCTGACTGAGAACCTGCCAACTCCATCCTACCTACCAAAGAACAGGCTCTGAGGTCCAGAGCACCACCAGCTACAGACCTCGTGAGTAACCCAACTGGGTCGACTCCCTGGGATTTCCTGCGGGATCCCAAAGTCCTCTGACTCAAACCCCCTTCCAAATGGGAGGGATCATACCAGAACAGAACACCGACATAAGCTCTGTTCCTAAGGCTCCTGTGGCTACCTGGGAAAGCCTGGGAACACAGCCCCAGCCTATGGTAGCAGTCTACAAACCCAAAACCTCCCCAAACCCCCAGCCACCAAGGCCTGAGAGTGTCACTGTAGACAGCAAGCACCCTCCCCCATGAAAAGGCCATCTGCTCCCAACCAAGCCACAAGGAAAGTGACTACAGCCAGGCATACAAGTTTCCATCAGAAATCTGCTCTGAGGACGACTGGGAGACTAAAGTTCCCTCAAAGAACCCAAAAAACCCACTCTTTAGTTTTATATTATGTTTCTGTTTTATTCTGTTTGTTTATTTTTATGTCTGATCATTTGTTGTTTGTTTTTATTTCTCTGAGTTATGTGTATTGTGATTTAGGTTCTGCTATTCCACTTAAATCTTCCATTTTTCATGACTATTCGTTTTTTTATCCACTTTCCAATTTCCTAATTTGTAAGGTTTTTCTTTTCTTTTCTTCTCACTCTCCCCTTCTAGTTTCGCTCTACATTACACTACTAATCCATCAGACCTACCCTGTCTAGTTCTACACAAAGCAAGGCCTCCTACTATGTATGTAAACAATAATTATAGGCATTATCTTAGATTAAATGACTTTCCAATAATATCTGAATAAACTTTTTCTAATCTCAGCAAGTCTCCTAAATGCACTTACATATGACTTCTTTTTCTTATCTTCCTCTAGATCTCTAAGCTATTCCCTACATAACCTTTCTTTGAATTCTTTTCTACCTCTACACTCAAAAACAAGGTCTTTATTCTCCTCCTCCTACATATACCACTCCCCCTAAGCTGTTCTTACCCTTCTACCATCATTATACCCAAGATCTCCCCTGAACTTACATTCATATCTCTCCAATAGTAACCCTTCTCTTCTCCATCTGCTCAAGTCCATTGATCCTTAACGGTTTATATGTGGCCCAATGTACAGCTGGTTCTATTTTACTACAAAATTGTCTCTATTTGACTATTTTGAGTACAAGGGACCTATCTCATTAACTTTAAGGAGCAGACTACTTATCAGCCAAACCTAGATTGTCTCACAAGTTACAACTATACGTAATCTTGACCCAGAAGCCACAATATCCCTCTCCAAGTAAAGAAAAAAAGAGCTAAATAGGAAAACACCTACCCATAACTCTGAAACCCTAAGATCCATACATCTACAAAACACCGGGTTGGTTCCAGTCCTAAAAACCTGTCCTATTGTCATACCAGTGTGGTTCTTGTCCCCAAATGGATAACACTACTGATTTTTAAGGGCTAATTTTTTACCTCGCTACTTTGCAAAAGTGTTGGATCAGCTCAAGTAACTTGGGAGAGGAATCTATGGGGTTGTTTTTATACAGAATCAAGTACAGAATCTTTATATATAGAATATCTCTTCAAAGAGAGATAGTTTTACTTCTTCTTTCCCTATTTTGGTCCCCTTCATGTTTGCCTATTGCCTTGTTTCCCTTGCTAGGAATTCCAGTACTATACCAAAGAAAAGTAGGGAACTCCTTCCTGATTTTAGAGGAAATGGCCAATAGACACATGAAGAGATGTTCAACTTCTCTGCTCATAAAAGAAATGCAAATCAAAACAACATTGATATCTACCTCACCCCATTTTAAATGGCCATTATCAAGAAAACTAACAATAACAGATGCTGGCAGGGATGTGGGAAAAAAAAGGGAGGCTACTACATTGTTGGTGGGAATGTAAACTTATTTAATCACTCTGGAAAGCAGTGTGGAGGTTCCTCAAAAGACTAAACATAGAGATTCCTTAGGACCCAGGAATCCACACCTGATCATTTATCTAGATGACCCCAAAACCTGGTCTCACTAAAGCCAGCAGTACAACCATGTTCATTGCAGCATTGTTTATCATTGCTAAGATACGGAATCAACCCAGATGCCCCTCAGTGGACAAATTCACCTTCACACAGTGAGAACAAAAGAAGGATATTTATAGAAGTTCACAAGGGCCCAATATCTATGTGTATATGATCATATAAAATGATACTTATTGTGGGGAGGAATATACAAAGAAACAAAAAAAACATAGTACATTATAAATACGTTAAAAACAATAGCAAGAAAGGAAAAACCCTGTTTTCACTGTATTAGATTCCGGTGTCCTGCATCTTGTATATAGAATTCTCTAATTTGGGGAGGGGAAGGGAAAAAACCAAAATGCTTAAATAGGGATACAGGTTTACCCATTATAACAATGAGATGTACAAGAAACTATGTTGAAAATGAATTTTACAACTTCCACAGGGTGGGGGATGGGGGAGAAGATGGGGGAGTAGTTGTGGAGGTGGGAAGGAAAGGATAGTAGGGGAAGTACAAAGGAGACAACAATGTTCAATAGGAAATATACTCATTACCTTACTCATGTAACTGTAACCCCTTTGTACAGTATTTTTACAATGAAAAACGTATTAAAAAATTTAAAAATGATACTTATGAAAATGAACTCCAAGAAATGGACACAGAGGTTTTCTATTACATTGTTTGTGGTTTGTTTTTCCCCCTTTGGTTTATTCTTTTTTGTCACTGTTCTTGATTTCTGTACCCTTTGTTTTGTATATAAGTATATCTGATTTAGGGAGGGGAAAGGGAAGCTCAGAATTGGTGGGACAAAGGGTGAAGCAATTCAGCACTGATGTTCAGTAGACACTATTGGAAATGCAGTAGACAACTTGAGAAGACAGGTTTGGCAGGAGAGAAACTGGGAAAAATGAGGGAGGAGGTGACAGTGTTCAAAAAGAAATGTACTCATTACCTGACTTAATAACAGTAACCCCTCTGGAAATCATCTTTACAATAATTTTTTTAAAATTGTGCATAAATATAAAGTCTTAGGAGAAGTCCTGCTAGGTAAAATATTAAATATATTCCTGAAAGGAAATGGGTGGGTGAGTGGAATTATTTAGTGTTCCTAGATTACAAAGAGAGCACACATGAGAGTATTTTGCAAACTTTTCATATACACAGGATGAGCTCTACTTTAAGTTTTCGTGGGATGATATAAATTTGAGGTTCACATGTAAAAATATTAAGTGCTTACCATATACAAGACTTCAGGGTAGGGAGGGATAGGAAGATGGCGGAGGAGAAGCTGGAGTCTAAGTAAGCTCTCGCATAGAAAGCAGTTTTAGAGTTCCAGTGAACAGTCCTAAGCCAGAGAATCACACTAAGTGTGGCATCACAGGACAGAGAGTTAGGCCAGAGAAGGAAACCCAGGCAAAGAGACACTTCTGAGCCCTTGCCAGCAGCCTCTGCGGCGGCAGCAGCTGTGGTGGCGGCTGGCAAGCTCAGGAGCCATACTTGAGCCACAGAGAGTCCGGGACGAAGGAGCCAGACGCAGCAGGCAAGCAGATTCTACTCAACACCAGCAAGAACCGACAAGGTGCAGACATCTTCATCCTGCAGTTCTCAGACCAGAGACGACCCAGGAACCAAGACTTGGCGTGAGTAGAAGCCTGACGTCCTCACTCCTTCTCAGGGAGCAGAGGAGGGAAGGCCACCCCTCCCCCCCCAGCACCGGAGATCTCCATCTTGGATACCGACAAAGCTCGGAGGAGCTGCTAGCTCCAACTCAGGCCTTGGAATAAAACGAGTCATTTAGCAGGTCACAATGGCATGACCTGCCAGACTCAGCTCCACCCAGGGAAAAGTCACCCAGCTCGGGTGCCAGCCAGAGGAGTGGCTTTCTTCACTGGGTAATCAGAGCCAGAGGCTGCCCCTCCCTCTAACAGCCTTGACAATCAATTGAAAATCAGTAAACAGAAACCCTGAGAATGGCTCCAGGCTGGGCTCTGTGAGGTTTTCACAAACTATCCCCGGAAAAGCTACCAGAACCTAGCCTCATCACTGCATCCCCCTCTTTTGTGATACTCAAAGCAGATCTGCCTGGGAAGAGGATCGCCAAATCCTGGGTAAAGCAGAGCATTTTACTGCCTGTTCGAACAAACTGACTTAAGAACCCAACCAAGCCACAGGACCACAAGCAGACCAGAGACTCCAACAGGAGGGTGGTTACAGACACAAGAGCGATACAGGATTTTCCCACTCCTCCCAAAAATATCAAAGAAGTTTTTTTCCTCCTTTTCTTCTTCGTCTTCTTTTTTTTTTTTTAGTTTTTATTTTTGGTACCTTATATACAAATTTTTTTTTTCTTTTCTAAAACTTTTTTCAATCTTTAATCATTGCCCTTTTTGATAAAAAAATTGTTTTCCAGAAACTTTTTTTTCCTCTTATAATTTTTATTTTGGGGATACAGGAGTGTGCGTTTTTCTCTCTTTTTTGGTTTCTTTTGTCTTTTTTTCTTTTTTAATTATCTTTTTGTTTTTTGTTTAGCTCTACTGAACTTTTCATATTTTTCTTCTTCCTTTCTTATCCTTTTCACCTTCTCCTCTCTTTCGTTCTTCTGGATATGACTTAATTCTTATCCTGCACATCCTCAGAAAAACCCATAGTTGACTATTAGACCCTATCCCCCATTGTGTACACACTTAATCCACAAATTTATTACTCAAGTCAAAACCTCTAAGACTTAAATTCCTTAATAGCAGTACTACCTCTTTATACCTATATAATATTTTAAGCATTTTCATTTTTAAGTTTTTCACCTCCTTTATATCCCTCCCCTTCTCTCAATAAATTCATGTTCTTATCTAAATAGATTGTTATCGATACTACATAATATTATTAATTTTTACTTTTCTATATTTTCTGGTCTCTTTTCTTTTCCGGTTCCCTTTCTTCTTTTTTTCTCTCTCTGTCTACTTTCATCCTATCCAACCTATTTCCTGCTTTGAGATTAGGACTTAGTTAACTCTCCCTGAGCCTCCCCACATCAATCTATTCCTATTTTTTTACCCACATCTCTCCCTAATCCTAATAATTTCTGGTATTCCAAATTCTTCTTTGCAGTTCATAGCCCATTAACATATAGTTGTTGGATGTTGAATAGATGTATCTATTGAACTAAATTGTATCTGTAGGCTATTGACTGTGCAAATTCAGACTTGGGTTGATGCTTGCCTTAAGATAGTGTTCTAGCACAAAACTGGTGCTATTTTCATCTCAAATGGGCAGAGTAAGCTGGAAGAACACAAGAAAAATGGCAAATCCGGGTATCTCAAATCCCAATCCCGATAATCAGGGGACAGAACAGATAATGAATAATCCAGAGGAGAATTCCCAAATAGCTTTACAAACACTGCTGGCAAACATGATAAATCAAAAGATTGAAAGCATACAAAGGACTCTATATGAGCATGATAGGGAGAGAGGGGAGGCAATCCAAAAGTTTATACAGGAATATCATAAGCATGAGGACACTACTCAAAAGCTGATACAGGATTTGCATGAGCAGCTTGAGAATACTCAAAGAGAAAGGCAGGAATCCCATGAACGGGAAGAAGCTAATCAAAGAGTAATACAGGAAATGAGAGAGCAGGAAGAGAATACACAAGATCACTAAAGGCATTCATGGAATCCATTAACAAAGAGATGAAGGAAGTCAGGGAGGCCACAAAGGGAATGCTGAATGGAACCCAATAGAAGGAATGGGAGTCCAAGGAAACCATAACCAATCAATGAAGTGATCTGAGAATAAACACTGAACATCAAATTAAGGAAGTAAAGAAGTTCATACAAGATCTAAAACAAAGCTTCAACAAAGACTTTGAAGCCATCAAAGCTGACCAACTAGAAGGAAAAGAAATAAAAAACAAAGTAGAAAGTCTTGACAGCAGGTTAGACCATGCAGAAGATCGAATCTCAGGGATTGAAGACAGCCTAGATATTATAGAGAAAGAACATACAACCATCCAAGACAAGTCCAAGAAATATGATAGATCTATCCAACACTTGGAAGACACCATCAGAAGGCCTAATCTAAGGATAATGGGTGTAGAGGAGCACCTAGAAACAGAAGTTAATGGCCTAGGAAATTTGTTTAACAGGATCCTAGCAGAGAACTTTCCAAACATACAAAAAGATAGGCCTATTCAGCTTTTAGAAATCCAAACAGACCAGACCAGAATAGGACATCCCACTGTCACATTATAATCCACACAGGATCAACTCAGACCAAGGAAAAGATCATTAAAGCTGTAAAGGAGAAAAGATCAATCACCTATAAAGGGAAACCAATTAGAATCACCTCAGATTTCTCAGCAGAGACAATCAAAGCAAGAAGAGCCTGGAATAATGTATGCCATGCCCTAAAAACAAACAACTATCAACCAAGAATACTGTACCCAGCTAAACTCTCTTTCATAACAGAAGGCCAAATAAAAACCTTCCATAGCAAAAAAAAAATTGAAACAATACAAATCCACCAAACAAGCCCTACAAAAGATTCTTAAAGATGTCCTACACATAGAAAACCAACTAAACCACAATAAAGGTCAAGAAACTGCACCCAAACTGAGAATCCAAGAACCATAGGAAGAACCCAGTTTTCACAACCCCCAACAAGGTGGATAACATGGCAGGAACTCCCAAATACCTCTCAGTCCTTTCTCTTAACGTTAACGGACAGTACTCTCCAATTAAGCGACATAGACTGTCTACTTGGATTAAAAAACAAGACCCTTCTATCTGCTGCCTTCAGGAGCCACATCTTGCCCATAAAAACAAACACATTTTCAATGTTAAAGGTTGGAACAAAATCTACCAAGCAAACGGCCCCCATAAACAGGCGGGAGTTGCAATCATAATATCAGATAAAATAGACTTCAAATTAAAATTGGTGAGAAGAGATAAAGAAGGTAGCTACATACTAATTAAGGGATCTCCCTTTCAGGAGGATATTACAATTCTAAATATCTACTCGTGAAATTTATCCAAGAAACACTACTTTCCCTCAAATCCCATATAACTGCAAAGACATTAATTGTTGGGGATTTTAACACACCACTCTCCCCACGAGATAGATCAACTTGGCAAAAACTCAACAGAGAATCTGAGATCTAAATAGCTGCATAGATCAACTAGATTTAACAGATATCTACCGAACATTTCACCAAGCAGCATCAGAATACACGTTTTTCTCAGCAGCACATGGAACATTTTTTAAAATAGACCACATTTTAGGCCACAAAGCAAACTTGTCTAACTTCAGAAATATTGAAGTTATACCTTGCATTCTCTCTCACCACAAGGGAATAAAATTAGAACTCAACACCAAAAGCCACCAAAGAAAGTCTGGTAGCACATGGAGGCTGAACAACACACTGCTGAATCACGAGTGGGTCATAGAAGAGATAAGAAAGGAAATTCAAATGTTCATGCTATTCAACAAAAGGGAACACACAAATTACCAGCTCCTCTGGGACACAGGAAAAGCAGTACTCAGAGGCAAGTTTATAGCTCTGAGCTCCTACATCAACAAATTGGAGAGATCTGAAACCAACAATTTAATGACACATCTAAACCTCCTTGAAAAGGAGCTGCAAAATAAACCCCAATCCAGTAGACGGAAAGAAATAATTAAAATTAAATCAGAATTAAATGAATTAGAATCCAAAAAAACTATAGAAAAAATCAACAAAACAGAGTTGGTTCTTCGAAAAACTTAACAAAATTGACAGATGCTTAGCAAATCTTATCAGAAAAAGAAGAGAACACACCCAAATTAATAAACTCAGAGATGAGAATGGAAACATCACCATGGAAACAACCAAGATTCAGAACATTATAAGGGAATACTTCTCAAAACTTTATGCTAATAAGTTTGAGAACTTGACAGAAATGGACCTTTT
>NW_012267294.1:1879045-1913655 GCF_000151885.1 Dipodomys ordii | reverse complement strand
TGTCAGTATAACTTGTGGAGGATATCGGGAAAAACAAGTCGTTTAAGGATACAGGTGGACCTGTTGCAACAATGAGAAGCACAAGTTGTCATGTCCAAAACGAGCTTTATAACGTCCTTGCAGCGGGAGGGGCAGGGGGGAAAAAGAAGGATTGGGACTGGGGGGTGGGGAGCAGCTGGGAAGGGATGTGAAGTATAAACAAAGGAGGAGGCTGCAATGCTAGATAAGAAATGTCTGCATTATCCTGCCCATGTAATTGTAACCCCTCTGTACAGTATGTTCACAAATTAAATAAAATAAAATAAAAGACTTCAGTGTATTCTTTTTGTACTATGTATGTTTTACATTTAAAAGGGAATTCTTACATTTAAATATTTTTCTGTTATTAAAATTTATCATTGTGTACTGTAATCCAGTTACTTTTGTGCTTGTTCAGCTTTAATAATGAAAATATGATTGAATTGATTCACATTTTGGAAATGAAGTGGAAATAAATTTCTGCTAAAATTACTTAAATTTTAATTTAAAGGGAAGTTGACGTTCAAGATTCCAATATATAAAAATGTAGTGAACTCTTCTACTGTCTTTTTAATCAGTTGATGTTAATGATGAGACATGTGCGACTTGTGTCTGATTGCTGAAAACATCTTTTACATTTCAGCATTGTTGACCTAAAAACGAAATTTTTTCTAAACTAAGAAAAAAACAGAGGGAGTTGATGGAGGGAGTCTTGGAAAGGCCAAAATAGATAACGGACATGGACAAGCAGTGGCTTTTTACCTTAATATTATGTACAATAACAGTCATGAGGCCATCTTCTTACAGGATTTTCCAAGAGGTGCCTGAAAAACTATTTGAGTGTTTAAAACATTTAGTACATATCTCAAACTTTCATATATGTCAAGGCCTTTTAAGAACCAATTTTTGGTTGTACATGATCTTCATTGAAAGAGCCAAACAAGTTTTGAATATATCTGATCCCCACATTGCTACTATATCAATAAATATTGCCTTGCATAGATATTCTCATTCCTATTACCTACACAGTCATGATTTCATGAAAACTCTGGAAGCCTGTAGCATTTCCACTATAAACTGACTTTACATTTTAGTTCCAAGAAGTACCCTTAACTGCAAGAACACTTATGGCAGAAATGGGATGTTCAGACTTCCTTTGCCATTTAAACATAACAATTGTTTCATCTGTGAGACAGAGATGGCCTCTCTGTGTTGGTATCTGTGACAGGTGAGAGAAGTTTGGAGCATACATAGTGTCTGTCCCCAAAGGGCATGGGACAGCTCATTAAGTTGCATGTGCAAAGATCAGGTGTTTTAAGAACTCGAAGAGCAACTAAGACAATAAGGATAGATAAAACTAGGCCCTATTACATGATAAACTAAGTTTTTATTCAGTCAGTTTTCCTTTTAGTAGCCTGTTAGTTGTACAAAGGGATTATTTTAATAGGTCTATTTATGTGTACAATAGGTCTTGGTCAAAGTCATGCCTTCTGTTATTCTCTCTCCTCAGCAGTCTTCCTTTGCAAACCAATTTCAGGAAGATTCACTGTTCTATTTTCACACCTGAACATTAAGCATTTGACCACATTTACCATCCTTCCTTCTCTGTGTGCACCTACTCACTCTCCCTGACATCTCAGACTGAACAAATTTCAACTTACTAATATTCCTTTTGTGAAATAACATGTTAATTGTTCAAAGGAGCTTCACAAATTCTATGAGAGATATGTATAGTGATTAAAGGGTGTGTGTGTATATATAATCAGAATTTACATTTTTATCATCTTTATGTGTTTACATGTATATTTATCTTTTAAGCTTTGCATCCACATATAAAAGAAAACATGTCTATTTTTTCCTACTTTGCTTAATATGACATTTTTCCAATCTATTCACTTCTTTACAAATTACGTAATTTTATTCTACATTATAACTGAATTGTGTATCCATTTCCTTAATTCATTCACACAATAGCATCAGCCTTTCTCTACATCCACATACCATCCAATCACACTTCTTGTACCCAGTCATAGCTGACACTGGGTTCCAAGGTTCCCACCATGTGGAGGCTTTAGAATCCTTTGGTATAGTATTATATGATCTTCAAACAGACAGGATATGGCATCTTCTTTCCCTATTTTGATCCCTTTTTATCTCTTTCTCTTGTCTTATTCTTCTAGCTTAGAATTCTGATTATAGTAATTAATGTGGAGAGATGGACACTTTTGTTTTACTCTTGATTTTATAAGAAATAGGTTAAGTTCAAGCCCCATGATCAACCAAAAACGGAAGTGAGAAATAAGTTAATTTTTCACTATTTACTATAACATTGGCTGTTGGTTGTCACATAAAACCTTTATTATGGTAAAGAATGCTGCTATTACTAGTTTCTTCTGAATTTAAATCATTAAAGGATTTCAAATACTTTCAAAGGCCTTGTTTGCATCAATTAATGATTTTGTGATTCTTGTCATTAACCAGGTTTATGTTCTGTATTACCTTTATTGATTTATATATGTTGAACCAATCTTGCATAGCTGGAACCAAGTTGAGCCTAGTGTATGATGTTTTGAATGTATTGGTGAATATGTTTAGCAAGTACTTTGTTGGTCTATGGTTGTCTTTTATTGTCAAGTTCTTTTCTGGCTTTTCAGTGAGTATTTGCCTGAAAAGGTTTTCTGGAATACCTGGTATCTATGTTCTGAATAGTATCTAGGCATGAAAAATAAATAGTGATCAAGAACAAATACATGGGATGAAGAGATAGAAGGGGAGATAGCAATGCATGTGTAGTATCATTTTTACAGTTCCAAGAATGAATTTGTGATACCATACTTTAAGGATCACACAAGGAGGACACCCCATCCAGTTCAAGAAGGTTTGAAATAGGAGAACATAAAGGGGCACAGACTATGGAAAAGGCACAATTTAGATATGAAAATTTGGTTATTTAAAGAAGTGGATAGGATGTGTGAAAAATCCTAGAATCCAAAAATAACATATATAATTGACACAAGTGATATTCTTTCAGTTTTGTTTGTCAGAGTCCTCAGCAAAACATCTGAGAGGGATCAAAAATCTCTGAGTTGGACCTGAAGAGAAGGATTTCTTCTAATTCACTAACTTTATACAAATGGGGTTGGAATTTGAAAACCATTTGTAGTCATCATCCCAGGCTTTATAGAGAATACATATGGAAAGAAAGATCAGGATGCAGGCCTGTGCTTCTTTGGTTGTTGTGATAGCCACATTCTTTCTGTTGAACTGACTGGCACCATTTTCCACAGCATTAATAGTCCATCTTGTAGTGGGATCATTTTAATCCTGAAAATGTTTGCTAATTTTTGTTTTCCACTCTCATCTTTATTTCTTTTTGACTAAGTAATCAGTCAGTATCATACTAAACATATACATGGCAGGAGAACCGTACTAATACTACTAATACGACAGACAGGTATATCCAATAGTCTGCCAGAAAACATATGCCTTTGTATATATTTTGGCACAGGGGCAATCTACCACATAATTCTGAAATGGAGCACAGGCTTCTGCATTTAACCCTTTGATATACAAGTGGACATCACATTACCACTTTCACTGGCAATGAGACAGTAATTCCTGTTCCCCCAAATCTTTCCCAACCCAGGGTCAAATTAAAACCAAAATTTGATATTCCTGCCTGATCTATAGTGGGCACTGGCATCTCAGAAATATGTTTTGCACAACTCATTTGCAATGAAGTTTCAATTCCTTCTGACATATTTGCTCCATTATTTCAAGGTCGATGTTCTTTATAGCACTGATTTTTAAAATTACTATCCTTATTTATCTAATGACATAACTGTGTAGATTTCTTTTTTGAAGCCTCTCCATAGTGTGGTTATTTATACATTCACACACACACACACACACACACACACACACACACACACACGTACTAATATAGAGAGATTTTTAAATTTGTTTTGGCCAAATAAAATTTGAAATTCATTGCATACATGATTCTACAATACCTGTACTCCTAGATTTTGTTTTTAACTCCTATGAAAATGTTCAGAGGCTGGTGTCACTATGCTATTTATGGGTTGGACTCTACAACATGGTTGGAACTTTTGCTCTCTAATTGATCCATCTTTTCATTTTCTACAATTTCCTTGGTTGTTTTGTTCACACTTTTTCTTTTTATTATTATGTTTAAGTAGTTGTACAAAGGAGCAGTTTCTGAACAAAATATAACTTTATCAAACTCACTCTCCTTTTTCTTATCCTTTTCTCATTCTCATTTTTTATCCCCTTCTCTTATTCTTAATTTTGTAGGTTATACATTACATTCTTGATTGCATTCTCCCTCTCTTCTCCTCTTCATTAATCTACCCCATGTCCCGTTCACCTCACCTCTTTTGAGTACACAGTTCTTGGGGTTTATTTTGAATTTTGGTTTTTGCCTCTTGAGGGAATTTTAATATTTGTAATCTGATCTATAAATATTGAAATATAGTTCCAGAAAAATTGTGTTACATATTTCCTTGAATCACAGTATATTGACATATTGACTTAGGAATCATCTACATTTTGATCTTATCAATCTAAATTAATATTTAGTAATAATCTAAAGGGTTTTTCTGATTTTTAGTCTACAGTACCTCATGTACCTTTTTAGGAACAACTTTTTACTTAAAAATTTTTATTATCATTAACTTTGATACATTATATAGGCTAGTATTTTCCTTCAGTATGTCTTCTAATCAGCTGATTAGTTACACTAATATGACTGATATTAAATTCAGGTTTTGTACAGTAGGCCCTGATATATAAAAGTTAATTTTTATTTCAATTGAGATAATTAATAGCCTATATATTTTTGTTTTTAATATTTATAAACTCAATTTTTATTGTTGTTAAGGAACTGCACAAATGTGTCACAGTTCATAACTCAGGTTATGAGTACAAGGGTTCTTGGTTAATGTTCTCCCTTACTTCACTTTCCCCCTATTTTTTCCTCTGGTCCCTATCCAAGATTACATTGTTCATTTTTAATATAATGTATGTTAAATATAATGACTGTATTTGCTCATCATCCCTCCATTCCTGTGTCCCCTTGTTGTTTTCACCTTTTAAAAAAAGTATGAAATCAACTTAAAAATTAAGATTCAGACAAAAGAATGGCCTTCTTTATTAATTCTTAAAAGAAATTTGGAGTCTATTTCATTGTGTAGGGTACCCCTTTCAAAAAGGCACCAACTAACTTAAGATAAGGATGTGGCGCTGATATGAGAAGCACATCACCCAGCCCACCCAATAATTTTCCACCTGATAGCTTCTTTTTCTTGGTTGTTTCAATCTCCTTTTTCAGTTGATATATTTCTTTACCAATATCTTCATATTTATTTTTAAATCCTTCTGTAAGCGTTTCTTCTTGAATCTACAAATGAAAAAGTAAACCTTGAAAATAAAACTTACTGAATATCAAGAATTTTCCCTTAACAACCCTAGGAGCTAAGGATGTCTCTGTCTCTCTCTCTCTGTCTCTCTTACCCCAAACTCAACCACAGTGTTCTTTGACACATTTGTCTAAGGTTTCCTCCTGATTCATGGGTAGTAAGAACATATGTGTTCCTAGCTCCCTGCGATTCTCTCAGGAAGGTGGGAGGAGCTGGCAAAGGCAGGCTCACAAGTATCCTTGTGATATATCCCAGGCCCCATCCAGACTCACCTTCAGCTTGTGTTCCAGCTTCTTTTCCTGATCTCTGATCAGATTCTCTCTTTCCCTTTCCATCTTCTCCTGTAGTTGGGCCATATTTTCCTTGTAGCTTTTTTCTTGGGCCTCCATCTTTTGCTGCTGCTCATTCTGTTCCTGTCTTTGCAACTCTTACTCCTTCTCAGCTGCTTCCTTTGCAGCCCACTCAGCTATACCACATTAGTTTTAGAGAAGAAAAACAACAAGAATCAAGCATTAACCCTAACCTCCTGGGATCCAGAACAAGTTGTCTATGAATTTTTCCAGCGATCAATCCCAGGCACATGAGAGAATGACATGGAAATGTGCTGCCAAATTAGATATGACTAGAACTGAGCTCTTATTTTTCAGATTTAGCATCTTGTACATTCCAGTGTAGAACAGGAAGCTCCATTCATAAAGATCTTCATGTCCACCAGTTAAGGTTTTCAGGAACCAACCCCCTCTTCTGAAAGTGTTACCTTGCCCAGTACCTGCTCTGGCCTTCTCTGCATCAGTGAGAGCTTTGTCTGACTGTAGGATCAATTTTTCTATAGCATCCTGGGACTGCAGGAAGGCTTGGAGAACCTCATTTGCCTAGGAGACCAAAAAACAAGTGGAATATGTAAAAAAAACAAAAAAAACAAAAGTCTATTCTCTTGTTGCAGAAATTATTTCCCTCTAAATCCTGTAAAATTTCACTTGTCTTCAAGATTCCTCTGTGTCTGTTCCTTCTTGAGCCATAATAGCAAAACCAATCTCTCTTGCAGTGGTTAGAAACAGTTTATAGCAACCTCTGCCCTAGCTCTCCAGTCTTTTTTTCCGTCATTGTGGGGCTTGAACTAACAGCCTGGCTGTTGTTCCTGATCTTTGTGCACAAAACTAGCACTCTACCATTTTGAACCACAGTGCTATTTCTAGTATTCTGGTGGTTAATTGTAGATAACAGTACCACATATTTTCTTGGTAGCTATGAACTGCAATCCTCAAATCTCAACCTACTGAGATTCTACATATGTGTGTGTGTATGTATGTATGTATATATATATATATATATATATATGTATATATGTATAAACACACACACATACACACACATATATATGTATATTAGCTAGGATTATAGGGATGAGACACCAGCACCCAGATTCAAGCCTTTTTTTCTTTTGCAACAGAGAAATCTATTGCTATTCCACAATATCAATGAGATTTATATGTACTTAAAGCATATACTCTCTATGTGGGCACTGGTGGCTCATGCCTACAAAATGTAACTAGTCAGATACTGAGATACAGAGGATCCTCATTTGAAACAAGCCCAGACAGAAAAATCCATGAGCCACCATCTCCAAAATAACCAGCAGAGAGCCAAACTAAAAGCGTGGGTCCAATGACAGCACACTACCTGAGCAAATAGGAATCCTTAGGCTCAAAACTCAGTACCACAAAAATAAACAATATGTCCCTACATTCTACTCTCCCACCAAGATACCTTTATTCTTTTATTTAAACTACAAGGAATCCTCTGATAATTCATCTTGACCTTCATTCTACTCTTGGAAAAATCTTTCCTGGGCTAACTCCAGAGTTCTGTATGGCTATCCTATGAACTGCATAACAGTTTTCCTGAGTACAGGCTCTAGGAATTTACAACTTATTAGCTTCCCTATGCCTCATATTTCTCAACTACAAAACTTGGATAACATTAGTAGTAATTTATTGGATACTTCTGAAATTTAAATTATAGGTGTGCAAGTAGCCTGAAACTACAGGTTACTGAGTATTATTGATACAAATTAGGGTGTCAAAATTGAGACATAGTAGTGCATCCTTCTAATCATAGCATTGTGGAGGTTGAAGTGGAAATGATATGAGTTGGAAGCAGCCTTAAGATACATGAAACACCTAGAGTTAAATCAAACAAAAAGAAGAACAAAATGAAACATAGAATATGATTTTTAATATATGTGAGCATTATTAACACTAATATTGTTACCATATTAATCCCACCATTATTTTGTACTTGGTGTTCATGCCAGCATGACATACTTCATCTTGTTAAATTCAATTTACTATTTGTATCTTAGGCAAGACTATAAGTTCTTGTGAATAGAACAAAGGGTATAATTAATTTTTAAATCTCATCAACTTAACTAAGAAACAATTGCACGGTTTGATCTATGAAAAATACTACTCTCTCCGGAAGTTTCTGGAAGTATCTGGAAGAATAATTAATTGTGGATATAGAAGGAAAAATGCAGATTTTCTTCTCAGAAATGATTCTGTGTTCTTTAATAATGAGATTACCATGCAGGTGCCAATGGCTCACCCCTGTAATACTAGGTACCCAGGAGGTTGAAATCTGAGGATCACAGTTCCAAAGCCTGCCAGGGCAGGAAAGTCCATGAGACCCTTATCTCCAAACACCCACTAGAAAACTAGAAGTGGTGCTGTGATTCAAGTGGTAGAGAACTTGCCTTGAGCTGAAGATCACAGGGACAGAGACCAAACCCAGAGTTCAAGCCCCACAACTAACAAAATATAAATAAATAAAGAAACAAATAAATACATAAATGATATTCTCTTACTAACTGCAATTCATCCCCTTATTCCTCACCTTTACCCCTTTCCTGGGCACTAACTTGTAGTCCTGTTCAACCTTCTTCTTGCCTTCCAAGTAGTAATTATGCCCTCTAGGTATAGAGAAAGTGCCATTGGAAATGCTTAACATTAAAGACTGAGAAATTATCTTCAGCTCCTTCTGGCAGTATTTGTCAGATGCATCTTCATTCTGCAGAATGAAATCTTCCTTCTTTCTCTCTATGGTATTCTGTTAAGGCGATAGGAAGACAGTGCAATGAAGGCATTAGAAAGAAATTCTATCGTGATCTTCATGGAAGAAATAAGGTGAAGGCCTCAGAGCACATGCTGACAGGGGAAGGAGCCACTTCTGAAAACAGTCTGAGTAATATTGGTAAGTCCCTGAACATTCTGAGAGCCTGGATCATTCTCTGTAAAATGATGGGATTCAGTAACAGGCCCCACACAATTCTTTCAACAGCCCAGTGATGAACAATAAAGCCATAAAGGAAGCTATAGCAAGTGAATCTGGCTAAAAGGAGAGTAAGCTCAGGATGTGTGTTGCAAGGATGAAAAGGAATGCATTAAGAAAGTTTGCAATATTTCTGAAGTTTCTCATATTTTCATGGTTTTTGAACCATATGTTTTTTCTTGCAATGTGCACATAAGAGTGTGAAGTGCTTTCATCCTGACAGCAACTTGATTGCAGAGTCTGAAGTTGTGAACTCATCTGGGTGCCCTAGGCAGAGCACTTGTTGGCTTATCCAACATCCACACACTATATTTATGATAAACAGGACTGTATGGCGTATATATATATATATATATATATATATATATATATATATATCAACTGTATGTTATAAGCATAAAATTGCATATGACATACAGAACCATATGTCATATTTATGCAATGGTATGGAATAAATATAAAAATGCACATTTCTAATGCTGTTCCTGAGGCTTGAACTCAGGGCCTGGGCTCTGTTCCTGAGCTTTTTGCTCAAGGCTAGCACCATTTGAGTCACTTCTGGTTGTTTAATTGAGTAACTTCTGGTTGTTTAATCGAAGATCAGAGTATCATGGGCTTTCCTATCCACATTGGCTTTAAACCATGATCTCAGATCTCAGTCTTCTGAGTAGATAGGATTACTGCATGAGCCACTGGTGCCTGGGTTTTTTGCTTGCCAACCATATTATAATTTATTATGCAACAATAAAAGATAAATGTCTGGTACCCATCAGCCTGTAGAAATCCTCCCACTCATAAATTCCGCACTCCTAAAAGTACAGATAGGAAATGATCCATAGGATTAAAATGATGAGCATAGCATTGTCTCAAAAGGTGAAGACGTCATGAAAGACAGACCAAGAGCAGGCATGGTACCATTAGATCCATTTGAAACTCCCTCTTGTCATCCTTGAACAGTAACTCCATGAAGATTGCGATGGCTTCTCTCTCACAGGCCATATGCACATCCAACAGCTCCTGGAGGTCCTCAGTGGGGAGCCTCAATTGCTGAGCCATGTGCTGGCTGTAGTGGCTGGTTGCCTTCTGCACAGCTGCTGAGTTCTCAAGCTGGGCCAGGGTAGTCACAGCGTTCTCCAAACATGGCACTGCTCCACTGTTGATAGCACTGACATAAATCTCCACCAGAGTCCCCAGTCCTGGATGAGCCCAATATTTTAAGGAGAAACGTCAAGCTACACTTCTGTTTTATTCTAAAATTAGCATTATGAAAAACATTAAGACTTTAAACAACTTTCACACTTTTTTTTGGTGATATCATGGCTTGAACTCTGGGCCTTGAGCTTACTAAGCAGGTGCTATATGAATAGAACCACACCACCAACAGCTTTTGCTTTTTTTCCAGTCCTGTGGCTTGAACTCGGGGCCTGGGCACTGTCCCTGAGTTTCTTTTGCTCAAGGCTAGCACTCTGCCTCTTGAGCCACAGAGCTACTTCTGCCTTTTTCTGTTTATGTTGTACTGAGGAATCAAACCCAGGGCTTCATGTATACTAGGCAAGCACTCTACCACTCCACCACATTCCTAGCCCCACTTTTGCTTCTGATATTATTTTAAGGATAGAATCCTTTGTATATATCTGTGCTGTCATGAATTGTGAGCCTCCTTTTTATGCTTTTTGCATATCTGTGTTAACAGGCACAAGCCACCATGCCTACTTACTAATTAAGGTAGCTTCTTGCTAACTTTTTGCCCTGGATAACCTTAATTTATTATCTTTCCAATCACTGACTCCTGAGTAGCGGATATGAAATTCCTTTATCCTATTTGACAAAGTCTACTTCTTCTGGCACAACTGCTTTTTCCTAATCATTTTTTTTCTTCCAGGCTCTTAATTGACACATTAAATTTAAATTACTAATAACCACCAATATGATCAAAGTATACTATCTAGAGAATTCCATATAAAGTTAAAAAAGAGCAGATTACAGAGGCAAAATAAATGAAGCTTTCAAATGAAATAAATTGTCTAACTTTTGGGACCCAAGTCTAAATAGGAATGAAAAACTGCATGATAATTTAAGAAGAACATTATGACAGAACTTAACATTATGTGTGCATGTTGTCCACATCCTGAAGCCACTTCTGTAGCTGGACTTTAACTGAATTTTGATTTTAAACTCCTAATGAACCTTTAGGAACTTGTCGTCTTATACGCTTCATAACTAGTTCAAATTCACAAAATATTTTTCTATCCATACAGAACACTTTCCCAAGTCACTTAATCTAAAACACAGGAATTAATCTTTAGCATCAGTCGGCTCTTATATGATCAGTGAAATAGTTTCTAAGGTATATTCTATCTCAATAAAGCTCCATGTAGACAAACAATAATTAGGAAAGATGAAATTATATGAAGCATGAACTATTATTTTTCTATATGCTTAACAAATGCAAAAATGTAATCAAAGCATTACTTAAGGGAATTGAGAGGTAAATCCAGGAGCAAAGAAGATTCAAGTTTCCCAGTGACAATAATTCCCTCTCTCAAGTTCTTGGGTTTTGCATTGGCAAGGATGTAAGAGCAAAAGTTTTTGGATTGCACTTGGAAATTGCAATCCAGCTGGTCTTCTGGCAAGTCTTCAATATGAATTAAGAGTTCCTTTTCTTTTTTAGGTCGATCAAAGACAAAGCATTTGCGTTTTGGAAAGAAATGCCTAATGCACTCCCTAGGCAAGTTGGCATTTCGAATTTTCTGATTCTTGCCTATAAAAGATAAAAGGAATGCAGTGTTATACCATGAGGAGGAGGAATTATACCATGGGGGAGGGACATACAAAGCAACAAAGAAATCATCTTATAAATATGTTAGAAACAATAGCAAGAAAGAAAAAATAATTGAATCCTTATCTTGGGGTTCATTTCACCTAATATCAACTTGTCTGACAGTTTCTGCTTGCCTCAGTCATATACTAGTTATTGGGGGGGAGCTGTGGGGATGAGGGAAAGGGGACGGGATATGAAAGGGAACAAAAGAGGAGGCAACAATGCTTGATTAAAAAAAAGTACTCATTTCCTTGCTCATGTAATTGTAACCCCTCTGTACTTTCACAATAAATTTTCACAATAAAAAAATAAAGGAAAGGAAAGGAAAAAAAGAGATAATGGATATAACAAACTATCAATGAAAAATGCAGTCATATATGAATAATATAGAGAAGCAAGCCCTAATTGTAACAGTTATAAATGAAATTTGATCTCTAAGAAAAATTAAGACACTTGTCTATAGACAACACACAAATTCAATAACACATTTTGAACATTTACAGTAAAAAATTAAAGGGGAAAAATTGATCATTGGAAGGGCAGCCATCACGCAAGAGGCTGAGTATTTTCCCTGCCAAAGATTTTTTCATCACTGTCTTAAAATCTCCTTAAAATGATACTTCATTGCAACCAATGTTGTGCACAGAGGCAAAAGGAAACAAGTAATTGAAGATTAGGCATCTATCTGTCCACAAAAGGAGGAAATAGATTAGTAACCCTGGTTCTGGCAAAACTCTCCTGAGTTAAGAATTTAACTAGTGAGTAGTGAAGCAAAATGGTTAGAAGCAGTTTTCTGATTCTATTGTATCTTTGTCAGAAATGAAATCTAAGACATAAAATAAAATTACACCAGGAAAGGGTAAGATGGTACTGGAAAAAAATGCTAGAAAGAAGATGCATAATATTCAAGTCAGAACAGAAAAGCTGTTAGAAATATACAAATACATACATCTGTATATATGTATACACACTCACAAGTATAAGTTCATATCACAAATTGCTTAAAGATTATTTTCACTAAAAATTTTGAAGAGTAAAATTAACTTAGATGTATTATGGATATCTCTTCATTCTCTAAATTACTCTACGAGGCTTTACAGAGACAATGTGAACTACTAGAGCATTGATCAATGAGCATTTTGTTTTTTCCCATTCCCTGCCCAAATTAGAGAAGTGTACATACAAGATGCAGAGCACGGACATCAAATACAGTGAGAACAGCCCTATACTGTGGGACAGGAAAATGCAAAACAAAGAAACAAACAAAAATTCACATGGTACAATAGCAAGAAAATAGTTTTTCATTTTTAGGGTTTGGTCATGGGGCCTGAACTCTGGGCCTGGACACTCTCGCTCAGCTCAATGCTAGCGCTCTACCACTTGAGCCACAGCGTCACTTCCGGCTTTTTTTCTTTTTGCTTATGTGGTGCTGAGGAATTGAACCCAGGGCCTCAGGCATGCAAGGCAAGAGCTCTACCACTGAGCCACCTTCCCAGCCCCGATAGCAAGAAAATAAACACCACTTTGTACAAGACACTATGTTGGAAAGCAAACTTTACAATACAAGCAGAGTGGGGGAGTAGGTAGCTAGAGGAGTGTAGTTGTGGAGGTGGGAGGGAAGGGATTGTAGGGGGAAAAAAGGAGGAGCCAACAATGATTGATAGGAAATATACTCATTACTTTACTCATGTAACTATAATTGCTCTACACAGTATTTGTGCAATAAATAACGTATAAAATAAAAAAGAATTGATCAATAAATGTTGGAAGACTGAAAAAAATAATATCTAAAAATATTATTAGTCTTTTCAAGTGCCCCAAACAGTCTACTTTGATAATATGTAAATTTAACAACTGTGAAATATATAATTCATTAAGTATAAGGGTGACAAATGAAGAGAGTGATATTATAGAGAACATAACTAAAAGATTGACAGCTTTATTCAAAAGAAATATCAGGACATTTTCTCAAGTATTCACTGTACAATATTCTTCTGAGGAACATCAGTTGAGCAAGATACTGGTAAAATACAATGTGGTAAACAATTTGATTGAAAATTGACCAACTTTATTACATGTAATTCTATACTAACCAAATTTAAATTTTGTCGCATGAAGCACTTACTTTAAAAACTTACTAGGAAGTACAGCTGTGGCTTAAGTGGTAGAGCACTCCGCTTGAGCTGAAGAGCTCAGGGACAGTACCCAGGCCGAGATCAAGCCCCATGACCAACAAAAAAACAAACAAAAAAAACAAAACTAATAACTGGAACTTTCAACATTATAGGATGGATTATAATAGGGATAATTGTTCATGATGTTAATGTGCCTTAAATAATTTGATCCAGTATTTATTCCCATTCTAGTGATATTATATTCCACTTGAAAATTTTCAAATGATAACGCTAGAACAAGCATAGAAGTGTCTGTGCAGTTACTAATTGTTCAGATGAAACACCAAAACATTTTCTAAAACATATTTTGTGAATATTTTATTTGTGTATGGTTCTGTTGATGAACTATTTCACAACAACATGTTATTTCAAATGTTCAGGTACAACATATTAGAAAGAATTGTTGGTTTTTATTTTGAAACTTCAGGTTTTATGACATATCATCTATGAGAATTGTCGAATTCTGTAAAACATTGGTTTACATGTAGTGTTTCATAAAATGGTCTATTGATATATTTAGCTTTTTTGATATGAGAATTGTTGTCATAAATGATACTAGAGGACTATAAAGTGGAAATGGGCATTACATTTTTAAAATGTAATTTTTAAGAGTAAAAATGTAATTTTTTGAATAAAGTCATATTTTTAAAAAACTAATCAGTAGCCTTTCAAAAATTAGTGTAGGGTATTGTAGCACAATCCAATCTCAAATAAGCATGCACATCCAATGGGGATTAAAAGGGCTTAGTATATACCATAAACCCACTGAACCCTTCCCCTTCCCGAGCCTCCCTCTGGTACCTGGAATAAGCTTTAAGGCATTCTCTAGATATTCATCCTCTGTGATGGGCTGGTCATCTAACTTCAGCTCCAGAATGAAATCCCGAACAGACCAAACAAAGTCTGGAAAAAAACTCACAAATTCGTCAGAGTCATCCATTTCATCAGACTTCTTAGTGGTCTTTGCCTTGATTAGCTCAGTTAGTTCAGTAACATAGCTGGGATCTTAGCTAAGGAATGAAAAGCACCATACATCATAAACAAGATTCAGATCTCACCTAGAAACCCATTGATAACATTCCATTTTGTGTAATGTACTCTTTCTCAACCAGGAAAACTGAGTCACTTGTAGAAACAGAGTTAGTTGCCATTTTCCTAAACTCAACTCAGCATGACTGTTCTTTTCCAGGAAGGATACTGCAGCTGGTCCAGGGCTTGCTGGTTGATGGTTCCCATGCTGTTGTAGACAAAGGTACTGCTGAGTAGAATGGACAAGGCAAAGATCCACGAGTCGTTCTTAGAATCACCCTAGAAAGCACATGAGAACAAGGGAAAGAGGAATCTGCTTGATTCATTCTTTCATTTATTGTTCATTTAGGACTACAGTTGAAATAGAGATACAAAGAGAAAAGTTTATAAAAATATCCTAATTTTATACTTGCTTTTCATTAACAGTGACGTTCCTCAGGCCTTGGTTTCCTTAGAGTGAATGATATTGTCAATGTGCATAAAATATTCTCTACAGCAACTATATATGATCATATATATTGTATATAAACAAATGCAACATATATGCATCTATATGCATATATGTATAACAGATGATCATCTCTGACAATAATTCACTAAAATTTTATTGTATGAGAAAAAATTGTCCATTTTAGTAAATAGGAAAAAATGCTTTACAGCTTCACACATGTGAATGTCTCACTGGAATAATAGCTGTTGTTTCAAAGTGCTTCATTTATTTTAAAAGCTGATAGAATGTGTAAGTAGAGATTGAAAGAACACACACATTTGAAAACCAATAGTAGACAAATGAGAAATGTTATAAAGTATAAGTCATACATATGTATCACATAGTCATATTTGGCTGAAGCAGTGAGCATGTGTAAAGGGCTGAATGATAAAGAAGAAACAAAATTAAGGATGAGATGGACAATGAAGTATAGAAAAATACAATTGTGTACTATTCAACTCCCACCAAATTACAGAGGAAATGAGTAATTCTAGACAAAAGCAATTTATACTATGGTATTAGATTTAAAGTCATCTTAGCCTCATAAGTGAGTGCTGGGAGTCCATACCCCTAGGAAATAGTTTCTGACCTATGGAGCTGGGTTTTGTGGCCACTTCTGGACATTTATAGCACCTGTACTTGTTATACAAAACGTGTGTTGGCTCCTGAACTAGGTCCTTACCTTTTACTGATGGATCTATAGAATATAGGATAGGACATAGAATTGATATCTTTAGTGAGTATTTACTACATTGTATCATACTCTCAGCTGCAGAGAAAATTTCACCATAACATGACAACAAACTGAAAGAACTCTCAATATCCAAAGATGCAACAAAGCAAAAACAAGGTATAGGGACCAGAGTCTAGCTCAGTGGTAAGCATATAACAAGTATGTATGCAAGGCTCTACTTTGTCCAATCCCCAATACCTTCCAGAAAAGCATAAATCAAAGCATAAATAGACTTTCTTTTATGCAGATATGAATAATTGAGTAAATAAGCAGCTGACAGAGTAGAGGAAAATCCTTCCTTATGGAAGATCTCTGATAGCACATGTACATGCTCCCTGGGTCTGAGGTAGAATTTAATGTCACTACTATCTCACATTAAGATGTCAATTCTAGATTAAGGTTATAGCACCTTGGTAGAACACTGTCTAGGATGTACAAAAGCCTGATTTGATGGCCAGGACTAATAATAGAACAAAGAATGGGTAGACTTAGTGACACACTTCCAAAAAACAGAGTCAGAAAAAGGGGGAAAGTTTTTAAAAAGAATAACCTATTCTTTTTAATTTTTATTAGAGTTTATCAGAGTAATTTAAAGAGACAATTTAGCGTTAATTCATAACTTGATTTGTAGTTGTAGGAATTGAATTAAGCAGTGGAAATTGAATTAAGGTGACATATGGTAAGTTAAGAAATGCAACCAAAGGATAATTCTCCATGATTTTGATTTACCTTCTCCACATCACCCAGACCCTCAGTGTCCAGAAGGACCAAGGTGAAATTTGGCTTCCTTGGGTGAGACACACACCACATCCAGATGCCTTTTGTTTGAGACCTCACTGTACTGCCCAGCTGGAAACCTGCAACCAAAGAGAAAAATATTAATATAGGTGTGCTTTAAATTCTTAGAATATCATACTGTGAGAGTCTGTCCTTCAAAATAATGAGCTAGAAGAGAAGATATAAAATAAAATGAAGGGAGCCTTCATAGGCGAAGCATTGATAGAACTAGCGACAGATTTTCTGGAAACCAAGAAGGAGCAAATAAAATGACCTTATTTAAGGAAATCACCCACACTGATCAAGATGCACTGCAATCATTAACTGCTCTGTTGAATGATAACGCCTTTGTGCAATGACTTGATGGTATTAAAATTTCAAAGTCAGTAAAAATATCACACAAATCACCTGGCATTTAACAAAATAAGAAATACACATGACAGTATGGGAAACAATTTTTCTACATTATTTATATGGTTTATAGGCCTTATAAGTTAGTAAAAATTATAAAGCATCATTTTCTCTAGAAAATGCAATTCTTACTGCACTCCTCATATCTCACAATCTTTCTTTATTTCACTATTATAAACAAAGCATACTGAGTGACATCTGCATTGATTCTATAGTCCTAATGAAATTATGTCAGTGGGAGGAAGGAAATAATCAAAGGAACTGAGAAGGTATGATTGGATTGCACCAGAATACTATTCTTGTAGGTCATTAAACAGAATAAGGATAATTCTTGTTTTTTACAGGAGTAGGGTGATATCTTATGAGTATAGATTTAAAAACATAAGCTTTCATGTCAATCTTAATAAAGATTTAAAGTTTTTACCTTAGCAGGAGTCAGATTCGTCTTGATGGTACAAGCATGATTACCATGCATTATCGAAGATCCCAGCAAATGGCTCCTGTCCTAGAAAACACTCACCTTGGTTGTGTCCTGCCAAGCGGTTCATCAGGTAGGATTTTCCTGTACGATACATTCCTACAATGGCCACCACCACCACAGGCTTTCTAATCGCTTCAAGAACCTTGACTGCCTTGGGGTTCACCATCAGTTGCTCTTTCTCATTTTCCACTAGACAAATGGGGGCCATCACAGTGGATCCTGATGACATGTTAAACTGCACCTCCCCCCCCAAAAAAAAGAAGGCGAAGAAAGAATAAAAGATTAATAGAATACAGATCTAGTGGCAACCCCAGGACCAAGTACAATCTCTCTTGGAGAATGTGTGTTAAGTCCTTTTTACAAAATTAATTTTTTTTGGATACATTTTTATTATCTTTCAATTGTTGTACAGAGGAGTTTCCATTCAACATTTCAGTTTGTGAGGACAATGCATCTTGATCAACATCACCCTCCCTTCGTTCTTCTCCATGTCTCCCAGCCCCACTCATCCCGTCAATTTTGAACAAAACAAATCCTGGCCAAACAGCTCATTGTCAAAGGTACCATCCTATCAGTAAGGGAAAGGATAAGCTACCTTTTTTTCAAGGACATCTCTTAGATGAATCATCATTGCATAATAACTCTGCTCACACTCTGCTTGATAAAATTGTCTCTCCACTCACAAAGAAGACTAAAAACATTTAATCTTTCTAGTAACCTGTTATTTATCTAGATGAATACAAGTGTTTTATTACAGTAGAAAAAAGAGCAGAAATTGGAAGATGAAAGGTGTTCTCAGAGTAACTCTGAGGATCTCAAAAATCTTATAGTATGCTTGTATAAATAGAGAGCATACCATTATGGTAGTGTAAGAATGGAAATACCATGATATTTACAAGAACAAGATACTGGTAGAATAAAACAAGGATGAACTAAGATAGAATATAACATGAGTCAAGATAATTCTAAGAAAATGATGCTCATTCCAATAAAATGATGCAAATGTGAGTACCAGTATTTCAGACAGTAAAGGGTTTCATGCAGTGTATCACACTCATTACTCACTCTTGTCATTAGAAATTCTACAGTTGCTTTTGAAGGATTTAAATGCTACATAATATTTGTGGGATGTGTCAAATCATGCCTATCACATAAACTTCAGGATGTACCAGGGTAAGAAGAGTGAAATTCTAAATGAATAAGGTACTGGCTTTGGGTAGAATGAGTTCCATGACTCCCAGCCAAGAGTCAGTTTGAATATGAAGGAGACAAAGATCCGTGGGAATAAAGAAAGGGGCTTCCTGTGAGGAGGAAGAGTAGGCAGGAGAGAAGCAGTGGAAAGAGGCTGCAAGCAGGACCATGAAGGATGAATGGGGAAACAGGAATCCAGAGCCAACAGAGATGTCACAGCAAAGATTCAAAAGACAGTCTTCCATCGGTCAAACGCCAGGGTTCCCATCATTTACTCATTATCAGATCTGGAAAGAGAACCTGCCTCTGTACACCTTCATTATCTTGTCAACAGTATAAATAAAACTAGTCCTGCCTGATTCACTACGGTACAGGTTAAGGAAATCAATATTTCAAAAAAAATTGCAGTAGGATTTTCCTGTTCCCTCTAGTGAACAAATGAGACAGTGAGTTAATAAGTGTCACTATGTCTTGAAAATTATAAACTACCAAGGAAACTAGGCTAAAGAAGAACATTTCAGTTAAAAAAACACCAAAAACCTGCCTTCCAACTAGCTTCTTCATAGAGTTACTCTGTAAAACTTCCTTTCTTCTGTAGCTGTTAGAAAACACAAAAAAAATTGTGTCAACCATGACCTTTCAACTACTGTGCTAGACACAAGAGAAACTCAAGATTGCTTTTCTTCATATTTGACTTTTAAAAAAGCACTGGGAAGCTGGGCACTGGTGGCTGACTAATGCCTATAATTCTAGCTACTCAGGAGGCTGAGTTCTGAGGATCGTGGTTCAAGCCTGGGCAGGAATACTGTGAGACTCTTACCTCCAATTAACCCCCAGAAAACTGGAAGTGGTTCTATGGCTCAGAATAGAAATTAGGCTTGAGTGAAAGAACTCAGACAGTCCCTGAGTTCAATCCCCATGACAAAAATAAAAATAAAAACAAAATCACTGAGAAAAGGAAGATAAAATTGTAAATATTCGTTTATTTCCTGGTCTTCATTTTTTTCTGCCTTTCTTCCTCTATTCTTTCTTGTTCTTTCTTTACTTCTTTCCTTTCTTCCTTACTTCTTTCTTTTTTCTTTCTTTCCTTCTTTCTGCTTTCTTTTTCTTTTCTTTCTTCCTTGCTTTCTTTCCTTCTTCCCTTTCTTTTTCTCTCCCTTCCATCCCCTCTTTCATTTTCTTTCTCTCTTCTATCTTTCCCTTCCTAACTTTTTTTCTACTCCCTTCTATCTATCTTCTCTCCTTTTGTTTTTCTTCCCATGCTCCTCTTCTTCCTCTGTCTTTTCCCTATCTTTCCCCTGACTTCTTCTCTCTCCCTCATCCCTTTTCATCAATCTCTCTCTGCCACTTTCCTTTTCTCCTTATCTCTGCCAGTCCTTCCCATTCTTACTTCCCCTATTTTTTCTCCCCCTCTCTTCTCTCTTTTTCTCCTTCTTTCTCCTTCTCCCCCATGTCTGATTTCAGTGCAGGACTAAGATGGTGAGCATAGACCCTTTCAAATCCAAATTAAACAGGAAAAAAAGGTCATATACTGGATTAGTAGTTTCCAAAAGCTGTTGCCTGAGGTAGACTAACATACAATTAAATTAAAACTATCCCAAACTGTATTTCTCTAAATAACACAAGCACACTGTTGTCTTACAATGGAGTTCACACATTTAAAAATTATCTTCCAGAAGTTTCACAAAGGAGTTTCAATTTAACATGCCAGTTTGTGAGTACAATCATCTTGATCGAAGACACCCCTTTCATGCTTCTCATTTTCACATATAAATATCAAATATTATGACTGCATTTGCCCACCCTCCTCTCTCCGCCCACCCCGCTCCCAACATCTTGACCTCATGTTCACATGTTCAGCTTCAACACAGTAAATTGTTTAAGGGAGTTAAACAGTTCAAAATAGACCCCAGGCTGAGACCTTATTGTTCTTTGTTACATTTGACCTTTCTTTGTTTGTAACACTCAACAAATGTTGAAATACATTGTTGGTGGGAGTGTAAACTTGTTCAATCACTTTGGAAAGTAGTATGGAGGTTCCTCAAAAGACTCAATATAGAGCTCCCCTATGACCCAGCAATCCCACTTTTGGGCATTTATCCAAATGTTTACAAACAAGACCACACTAAAGCTACCAGCACAACTATGTTTATTGCAGAACTATTTACTATAGCTAAGATATGGAACCAACCCATATGCCCCTCAGTAGATGAATGGATCAAGAAAATGTGGTATATATACACAATGGATTCTATGCCTCCATCAGAAAGAATGACATTGCCCCATTTGTTAGGAAATGGAAAGGCTTGGAGAAAATTATATTAAGTGAAGTAAGCCAAGCCCAAAGAAACATAGGTCCCATGGTTTCCCTTATTTGCAATATCTAGTATATGTTTGAGTCAAGCAGAAAATGTCAAATAAGGTAATGTTAGGGAAATGAACCCTAAGATATGTATTCAAATGTTTTTTTTCTTTCATGTGATTGTTTCTAACATGTTTATGAGGTTATTTCTTTGTTGCTTTGTATGTCCCTCCCCCACAGTATAACCCTTGATTTTACTGTATTTTATGTTGATATAATTTGTAGAGGGGAAGGGGAAAAACAAATCCTTTAAATAGGGATACAGGTGGACTCATTGCAACAATGAGATGTAAAAGTCCTTATGTAGAAAAATAGCTTTACAACCTTTGGGGAAAGCTGAGAGGATTGTGTGGGGGGGGGGGGGGGGGGGGGGGGGGATGGGAAGGGAAGGAATGGGAAACAAAGGAGGAGGCTACAATGCTTGACAAGAAATGTACTCATTATCTTGCCCATGTAATTGTAACCCCTTCTGTATAGTATTTTCACAAATAAATAAATAAAAGATAAGGGAAAATGCTATAATAAAGAAATGAGAAAAGAAAGGAGTCCAAGCACCTCAGCTGCCAGGAATCTATGAACTAGTGCACATGGACAGCATGAAAATGGGCAAGCCATGTACTGAGATTTAAAATGGACTCATGAAGACTACTTTTGCTCTCAGCTTCTCCAATTCCAGGCAGCTACCCTCGGGGAAACATCTGAGAAATGAGGGTAATGGTGAAGTTGGGACAAGAGAGAGCTGGAAGGAGCCAACCTCCAACAGTGACTCTGCTGGGGTTTGGGGCTAGGGTTTGGTCCCTCAGTGCCAGGAGGGAATTAAGGTCCCCTGAGGCAGAGGAGGGTAGGGGTCCCATGCAGGGCTCTCTGCTGCAGCCCCTGCTGGACGCCTGAGGAACAGCAGATCTTCCTGTGTATGCTTTGGTAAGGTTCACCACCCCATGATTGCCTGGGGACTGAAGGAGCCTTAGGAGCTGAATTACCAGAAGCATTCTGGAGGGTTACACACCATGGAGCTTCCCATGTCCTCCCACTCCACTGCTGCCTTAACCTCTGACCTCTCCCCAACCTGCCTCCCTGTCCCCCAGCTAGTAAAATTGCTATGGACTTCGTTCCCTGTTGCTGATCCTCAAGGAATAGCACACCAAAGACCATGTTTCTCCATAGAACTCACCTCTGTGTGGGCTCTGTAGCCAGGAGACAAGTTCTCAGCTGCCTTAGCTCTGAGTTCTTCTGTCTGGCTTGTCAGGGAAGCACTGCTCTTAAAGCTGAGCATCAAATAGCATAAGGCAGCCTGCCAAGCAAGTGTTGTGCAAGAGGAACAGTGAAAATGAAACTGTATTCACCTGTTGCTGAAGTAATCAGAGAGCTTTAGCCACAGTTCTTACTTAGTCAGAGGATCAACTTTGCAAACAAAGGGAGGAAAGTTCCAATGTTCGGCAACAACTTCACAAGTGAAAACTAAGCAAAGAATAAAAACAAAACAGAATAGTCAAAAATCACTGGTATTTACTCAGAAATAGCATGGTATCATAATAGAAATATACCTGCTATGTAAAGCACAAGAGTAGTCAAAGAACTGGCGGAACAATGAGATTTGGTTTTAAGCAAACAAACAGAAATGTTTTCTTTTACCCACATAAAATGGCATAAAATTTGCTGTATAATTTGAGTAACATATGATGTTTGATATTAGTTTAGACTCCAGTTGAAATTGAAAGGCTATTATGGTATGCACTGGAAAGTGGCATTCATTATTAGGATCATCTACCAAGCTGAATAAGGCTCTTTGAGGGGTCCACTAATTCCTAACAGATGGGAATGTGGTCATGTGCATGAAAACATGTAGAGAATAACCCTAGAAAGAATATTTATTGAAATTCTCTATGCTAAAAATATTCAAGTGTTAACAGCAAATATTACAGGGCATTTTGGAAATTCCTTCAGCAGTAAAAATTAGCAACAACATCTTACTCTAAGCAACATGATCAGCATCACGATCACAATGTATGAGCTGGACATAGTAGGATACATATTGTACACTGTATATGGCAATCTAATACCTAATATTAGAAGTCAGAACTGTTGGATATCTAGGCCTTAGGCCAACATAGATAGAACTATAAGCCTAAAAATAAGACTCTTACTCATGTTCTCACAACAGATGCTCAGATCCTGAAATTACTTGTCATTGTATCCAACAGGGGTTTAAACTCAGTTTAACCCTCAATAGAAAAACTAGAAAGGATTCATCCATTTTGCATCTCTTCTCTAGCGCTCTACCTTTCTCAGCCTGCCAGCTGATGTTTTGATAAATGCTAATGATTAGATTTATCCCATGAGTTTTAATAAAAAGTGTATTTCAGGGCTTATTTCTCAACACAGATTGAGTCTCCGCTTGCCTCTAATAAAAGCAACTGAAAGTAAAAGCAGAACAGTGTTTCCTGGAAATAGGAGTAATATCCAGAATCAGCTGCTTTCCTTCTCACTAAGAATAGCCACTGTGTACATCAAGAAACAAAACACTATTTCAAGGACAGGTGAAATCTTTTGTGAATTTTACTGACACAAGAACAAGATTTCTAACTACTCAAGAAGCTTTCCTAAGTCAATTTATTTATTGTCTAAAGGTAAGTATCGAGATATTCACTAAGAATGAATTAATTGTAGTGTGATTTCAGTGATGAAAACTGTTTATAAATCCACAATGATTAAATCATAGAGATATATACTTTAAATTTTGCAATATTGCTAGCTCAATGAAGGAATTAATGATTGTTTTTAATTCACTGGTTTGCTTATTATAACTATTTTCTATGAAGTGGTTTATAGTCATAGAAATAAACCTTCCTTCATTTTCAAAAGGCAATAATTAGCTGGGTGGTGATGTCTCATGATGAATATATCCTAAGTACTCAGGAGGCTGATATCTAAGGATCATGGTTCAAAGCTGGCCCAGCCAGAAAAGTCCCTATGAGACCCTTATCTCCAATTAACCACTCAAACACTGGAAGTGGCCCTGTGGCTCAATTGGTAGAGGGCTAGCCTTCAGTACAAACTCAGGGACAGTGCCCCACCCTGAGTTCAAGTCTCACAAATGACCCAATAAAGAGTAATTATTGATTTCAAGAAGCAATTTCTTGGTAACTTCTATGTATTGAAAAATACTGTGTATGAATGTATGTATATATATTTTGAGTGTCAGACTGGGAATCTTCTCTTTCCGGGAAGGCATGTATATCACAAAAGCCATGCCTCCAGCCTGATTTGTTTCTTCTTCTTTTTGACTATTTTGATTATCTTTGCACAGTAGTATAAAGGTGCTGCCCTTCACTGAAGCGGTTGATGAATACAGGGCATCTTCATCAATGTCACCCCTTTCAAGACTCTCACCCATGCCTTTCACCTCACCCATTCCCTCACTCATCTTCAGTTTAGGTCATGTGTTGATTTTGTTGCCATGTAATACAAATGTATGTGTACAATGTATCTTCATCTGGGTCATCACTTCAACATCTTCATCCTCCTTCAACCAACCCCTTCTCTTACATTTCTCAATTCTATGGAGCCTCTGGCCCCCAGAGCCAGCCTGACTAGCAATCCTACTGTTGGGCCACTTTCAAGACCCCCAATGACCACCAGAGACCTTAATCCTTGCAAAAGCAAAAGAGTCCTTTATTGTAAGCTGGAGCTGGACCTCCCTGCACACAGTCCCAGCTGGTTAAGCAGGAAGGCCCTGACCTCTGTTTTCTCATACTTTATGATACAAAGTGAGCAAGCAAGGGGTCTTTCTTCTGCTTATCTCAGATTCTTTGTAACTATTCCTGTTTCCCTTGAAATTGGCTGACTCATCCTCAGCAAGTTCCAGGCTTTTCAAAGACTCAAGAACTACCTTTAGTATAGCGTCACTCTGTCTGGGAGTCACTCTGTCTGACACTTCACTACCTAACTGAACATCTACCAGGGACACAGGGACACAGCATATGTCACCATGCCCAGTTTATTGTTGGAGATGGAGATTAATTATGAACTCTTTGCTCAGGTTGAAGGGGCTAGAATCTTTTCTATCAAAGTAGTTGCTTGACATAAACACTGCCTCCATCTTACAAGAAAATACAGTCCAAGATTTGAACCTATTGTCGGAGGAATTTTTTATTTTGAATATAACTTCACTGTTATTATTAAGGCTGTACAGAACAGTTACCACTTAATAGGTCAGGTAATGAGTACATTTCTTTCTTTATTTTATACTTTGGACAGTGTATTCTTCCTCTTAGAAAAATGAGAGCTACCAAGTTTGGCAGGGTTCATTCAAGTCTGTAATACTAGCTACTCAGAAGGCTGAAATCTGAGGATCACAGTTTAAAGCCAGCCTAAGCAGGAGAGTCTATGAGACTTATCTCCAAATAACTATAAAAACTGCGAAGCAAAGGTATGGCTTCAGTGGTAGAGTGCCAATCTTGAGTGAAAAAGCTATGGGATAGTAACCAGTCCTTAGGTCTAAGCACACACACACACACACACACACACACACACACACACACACACAAATATTTGAGTCTAGGGAGTTTATCAGTGTTACAGGCTTGCCTGGCTTTGCAAAGTTCACAGTTTGAACTCAGCACAGGGGGAAATAATTACTGTACTTTCTACTAAAGTTTTCATATTTAAATCATAAGACCGTAAATAAAATATCAGAAAGAACATAGAGTTTAGGGACACAAGTTTTGAAAACTAATGTGTATGAAGATTTATGTGATTGCAGTGGCTTGAGCTTTTGTAAATCTGAAGTGTTCTGACAACGTTTTCTTTCTTTTTTTGGTGTGTGTGGGGTTAATACTAGATATTAAATACAGGTTCTCTACTTGAATAGCTAGAATTCTACCATCTGAGTTATCACTGTCCCCCAGCCTTGATAAAAGATATTTTCAATACTTGAAAAAAGCAGGTAACAGTGGCTCATACCTGTAATCCTAGGTACTAAAGAGGCAGAGATTGGTGGGTTACGGTTTGAAGCTAGCCTGGGTAGGAAAGTCCTTGAGACTTTTATCTCTAATTAAATAAGCAAAAGCTAAAAACATAGGACATATTCATCAAGTAGAGCTCTAGGATTGAGGAACAAATCCTCAAGGACATTACCCAGGCCTAAGGTCGTGCCCTGGAATTGGCACAGGCACACACACACACACACACACACACACACACACACACACACTCACACACGAAAATAAAACTTAGAAATTCCACTATTATTTTATCTATCATACAGGTAAATATTCTGTTTTAGATCTGGACTATAGTTTTAGACTCTGATAAGACATCTTACTGTTGATATCATCTTTAAACTAGGTGAGTTCCTACTGCCTTTTAGGAGGTGCTCAGTTCAAGCATGATTTTTATCTCTGTAGATTTGGAGGCTGATACCTGGCTTTTACCAAGCCAGTAATGGTAGAGAAAATATGAAAATTTAAGGTTTGAACAAGCTGGCACTGATGGCTCACACTTGCAGTTCTAGCTACTCAAGAGCCTGAAATCTGGAAGATTAGGGTTCCAGCCCAGGCAAAATGTCTGTGAGACTTTACATCCAATTAACCAGAAAAATGGTGACTACAAGCTTGGCTCAGTGGTAAAGCACCAGCTGTGAGGATAAGAGCTGAGCAAACACAAGGATCTGTGTTCAAGCAACATTACCTTGGGGTTGGGACATGTGAAAATTTTAACATCATTTGTCGATGAGAAACAAGACACTATGAGAGGCTCAGAGAAATATTGATGTTTTTCACAAATGGAGATAAGAACGATGATTTCACGATGCCACTTAATCTTTGTTCTCAACACCTTTAGGAATAATTTTATCAGAGTGCCAACTCTAAGGTGAGATTTGAATCAACTTTATCACAAACACAACACAAAATATAATGTACTCACAGTGTTCCATGACAATTCTTTCAAGTTTCTAACCTGGATTCAGAGGTTGTGCCAGACAAATTAAGGGAAGCAAAATAGCCCATGGGAAGGTAATTTTAATGTGAACTGGGGGTAAACTTCAGGTCCTGTCATACTTCAGCAGCACAGGCCCAGAGATATTGGAGCCCTTGTCTTTGCTTGGCAAGCAGGAAACATCTCCTATTCCCTTCTTTCTAATTTCCACCACAAAGAGTTTATTGAACAAGTAAAAGCCACTTAAGAGGGTGAGCAAGGGGACCAACAAACTGGTTGTCCCTAAATGTATTATTTTTCCCCCCAGTGAACACAGAGAACTACAGGAAGGAAAACTGGGACAGGGGAACAGGGCATTTGTTGCATCTTTTATGTTTCTGTGTTATATGTTATAAATCATATTTAAAGAAAAGATAAACAATCAAAAAAGAATACTCCTACCACTGTAAGTAGTTCAGAAAAAATCACATTCCCCAAGCAAGAACATATCCAAGCATTTGCACATCTGAGAGAAAAATCCACTAATTAGGCAATGGTCAGTTCTCAGGGCCATGCAAAGTGGTGCTGTGAATTTCCACCTGATACTAGATAAGAAGAACACAAGGGAGGACATTTTGTTGCTCAAGACAGCAATGAAGCAGCTCAACACCTCCACACTCCCACAGATTTCAGGTGCAACTTTTCTGTCCTTAAAGGAAAGAAAAGTGTGTGTGTGCACATGCCCAGACTGTGATCCTCTGCCCAAGCTCTTTGGGAATAGGCAGGAAGGAAGCAGCCTGCAGAGGGGATGACCATGTAGGTGATGAGACAGAGGTATCAACAAATAAATCTAGACTGATGAATGGCTAACGCAAGGATTGGAGCAACCAAGTGAACTTCCCAGAACACCTTTCTTTGCCTTTCTGAGAGTCCTATTTATTGGGCTTCAAGCTTCCCGCATTCCCTCAAGCAAGTATGCATCCTGTTGCCATGCTTTTGCCTGAAGCTTGAAGCTTGCACAACTTCTGGAGTGGGTGATGTTCAATAAATGAAGAATGTCTCCCAGGGATTTAATCTGAGTTAAACCCAACAATATGTCAGTTGTTTAGCATAACAACTGGGCCTTGTTGAACAGAAACAATATTGCCTTTTGCTGTAACCACCATTTCACTTTGGTGGGAATTTGCAAATATATTTTTAATTTTAATTTTTGTTGCGTTTTTTTTAACCAGTTCTGGTGCTTGAACTCAGAGGACCCTGTAGTCTGTTTGCCTTTTTCCCTCAAGGCTGGTTCTATCACTTGAACCATTCTTCAATTTTTAGCATTGTGCTGGTTGAGATAAGAATCTTTACTGACTTTTCTACCTGGGCTGACTTCAAACCTCATTTCTTGAATTTTAGACTTCTGAGTTGCTAGGATCACAGGTAGGAGCCACCAGTGCCAAGTCATTATTTTGGAATTTTTAAGATAAACTCTAGCTATGTATTTCAGGTTTGCTTGGAACTCATAATTCTCCCTGCTGAGATTACAGGCATGTACCACCACAGGTAGATCCCTTATATGTTTTAACTTGATATATTCATAATCAAATGAAATTACCGCAGCATCTGGCCCCACCCCATCCCCACTTATCACTATCTACAGGCACCAGGGCCAAAGCCTCCCTCCTACAACAAGTGGATCCTGCCATTGCAGCTCCCACACCTCAAGCTAACTTACCTAGTTGAAGGGTGGCTTCACTTGTCCACATTAAAATCTGACTTGTGACAATGTGTTACATGCAGAAAGTTCACTTGGGAGGAATGACTGTCGAGAGCCCATCCCAGTGGAGGAAAAGTTACCTCAACTGTAGCCACAATGGTCATTGGCTTCCTCATCTCTGTCCTCCATGAAAGCTTGTCTCACAAGGGCAGGGCAACTGCTGTCAGACATTCAGATACTTTACTGGGTCAGGGAAAGCTATAGGTGATCTGCTGAGCTAATCCTCTATTCTTTTACACCCTATTTTCACTGATCTACACATTCAACTCAAAGCCGTAAGTGAATTATAGCCTCAGCCTCAATCAGGTAGGCATCTTCTATGTTAAGACCTTGAGTGACTGTGACTAATCTCAGGGATGGTCAGGGCTGTAAGAGGGAAGTCTGAAGTTGCTTGAAAGCACATACAAGTGATAACTTAGTGGAATGAGGGGGTATGTGGAAGGCCTACCTGGGGTATCAAAGCTGTTCATGGAGAGACTAGAGCATGTGGGACAAGTGTTCTCAGTTTCCTATAGTGAGTTTCTGTTGGGAGCCAACTATCTCACTGGAACATCTTGATGCTGTTTACAGAATCTGACCTTTTCACCTTCTCACCCTGCCCTAAGTAACAACCACCTTTTCACCTTGCCCTAAGCAAACACACTGCAGCTACTAATGACCACTTTTCACCTTGCCCTAAGCAAGCACCCTGCAGCTGCTTCGGCCAATGAAAAAGCTTCCTTATTCCAAGCATATAAATACCCTTGTGTGAAAAATAAAAATTAGCAGCTTGATCAGAATCCCTGACTTGCTGTCATTCTTCGTGTCTCTTGGCCCTTCCTTCCTTCTCACTTAAGTTCACTGCCCTCATTGATGTCCTGCGGGTCAGGACAAGTTTCCTTCAGATTCCTTTCATTGAGCCAATTCAGAACAACATTGTGACAAATATAAGATTTTTCTGGGTTTCTTAAAGGAACAATAGCTTTTCCCAGGAGAGAGCAGAATCCACCTCTCAAGATGAAGTTGGGGAATTACTAAGCAGTACCCACTAGGCCTTGCTTGATTTAGGAGGTAGAATTTTTTCTATCAGAGAGGTTACTTGGCATAAGCACTGTTATTTTAAGGATAGCCTCCACCTTACAAGAATGTATTATAATTTAGCCACATTGTATTGTAAGAATTGTTTTCCTAAGGGTTGGAGATGTTCAATTCTTAATCAGCTGACTAAGAATGATTTTTCTGAGTTTTTCCTTGTTACAGGTATCCTGGCTTTTGTTACTTTAGCTAATTACACAGATTGTGAAACTAAGTTCTGACCAATCAGAACACAGGGAAGTGACACTTTAGGAATAAAATGCAGATAGCTTTCTGGCTCATACTTGCTTACTTGGCTTCCTGTCTAAGTGAATTTTGTCTTGCTGAGTTCAAGTTCGTGTATTTATTCCTAAGTGTGTGACACCCCCATCTCTCAACATATTTCCAACAATTTTGGGACCCATCTGGGATTTTTTGGCATTGACTAAGAGGATCAAAGGAAACTTCTGTACAGGAGGAGACATGTTATAATGTCCAGCCTCAGCAGCCTCCAGGTCTGGCTGACATTGGACCTGCAATTCAAGGATAATCGGGAATGTGAGGAAGGGGACATAACAGGAACCTCAATAACTCATGACCCCATGTATGCCAAGGCAGGAATAATGAGAGTACAAGAACTGAGTTTTTCAGTGGTCAAGTGTATGTATGACTGAGCACATGTCCAAAGAAATAAGCTAGACAAGACACTGTCTCATGATCTGATTTTCCAATTAGGGAAAACAAAATATTGGAGGTTGAGGCATCAGTCTGATACCAGATGAGAAATCTCATCAGTATGAAAGGGGCACACAAGAAACTTCCAATTAGGAAAGTTGAATATGGACCTGCTCAAAATGAGTAGAGGGGGTAGACAAAGAAGAATGAGGAAGGATAATACCTTCATAATCGTCCATGGATATCTTCTAAGCAAACAAGGATAAGGGTGGCTTTGGAGGGATGGAGGAGATAGTGAAAGGAGTGATATGGATTTGGATGCTATAAAGAACATAAATTGATTGAACCAGGCCCTGAATGATATCCACTTTCTTTCTGCCAGTCTACTTCAGTCCCTGAAGGTCAATAAATCAATTGGGACATGAAGGAAAACAACCTGATTGGGTTAGGCTAGGACAGAATATGAAAAGTGCCAAAGGGCGGCAACTCAATTGGGCCAGGCTATTTTAGACGCTGGAGATCAACAATTCTATTGGGCCAGAACTTTCTAGGTCCTCAAGAGCAATAACTTTGTTGTACTAGCCAGGGGAGGTCAGATACTAAAAGACAACTCTACTGGGCCAGTTTAGGCCAGGTCAGGCCCTGAAGGATGACAACTTAATTAGGCAAGGACAGGCACTGATGGACAAAACTAGATTGGAGGATGACAACTATTGAACCTGGCCAAGTCCTGAAGGCTGACAATTAGATTGTAGAAAGTAAAATAAGGAATAAGAAAGAAGCAAGCACCACAAATAAAAATAAGGTATTGTATGTGGCTATTTCTCAATGCCTCACAAAGAAAAAGAAATTTATGTAGAATGACAAAAGGTTCTGAATAGACAAAGCAAATCTGGGTAATAGCAGTGCTGATATTACTATAATTTTTGTCCTCACACATTCCTACAGAACTATAATAACAAAAAAGCTTCGTGCTTCAGCCCAATGGAATAGACTAGAATATCCAGAATTACACCCATACACTCACATCCATCTGATATTTAAAAAAGAAACCAAAAATATATGTTGGAAAAAAAACAGTTCCCCCCAAATTGGTGTTGAGAAACTTGGATATCCATATGTAGAAAACAGAGATAGTGATTCAAAATGGATCAAAAACCTCAAAGTAAGACCTGAGACCTTAAAACTACTATAGAAAAGACTAAGAGAAACATTAAGATTTCTTGGCAGTCAGGAACTTTGGATTTTCAGGAGCACAAATTGGAAAGGAAATTGACAAAAGGATGGCTTCAAACTAAACAGACTCTGCAAGGCAAAAGACTACAAAGACAGCCTGCAATGTGGTATAAGATCTTTACCAGCTTTGTCTTTACTGGATATTAGACAAGGACTTAATATCCAGGCTATGCAAGGAGTTTAAGAAATTAATCCCAAATCAATAACCTAATTAATAAATGGCCAAGGAGCTAAATAGAGGCTTCTTGGAAATAAGAATGGCCAAAAGAACACATGTGGAAATTCTCAGCATCCCTGGTCAAAAAGAAAATGCAAATCAAAACAGCACTGAGATTCCATCTGACCCTAATAAGATTGGCCATCAGCAAGACTACAAACAATGCTGGGGGAATGTACGGAAAAGAAACACTATGATATTATTGATAGGAATGTAATGTAGTGCAACTGCTTTAGAAGGAAGTTTGGAGATTCCTTAAGCACTAAACATAGAAGTACACACTATGTTCCATCAATACCACTCTTGGGTACCCATCCAGAATATTACCCAGAATACAACGGGTCAGGATATACTTTTTAGCTAAATTCAATTGGTAGCTGACTAAAGAGAGTAGCAAGTGGTATTCAGGCAAGGGAAAGGTTTATTTGCAGGCCCTCCCTTGTCAAAATTGAAGCCTATGCAGCAGGAATAAAAAAGGATGAAACCAAAGCCAGGTCATACTTATCAAGACCAGGTGTGGAAGAAGGTGTGGCCACATCGGAAGCAGATGTGACCTGAGCAGGGGGGAAATGGCTGCCTCCAAGTGTGTCAGTTACCTAGGTGACACAGGTACTGGGTGGAGACTTAACCAAGAAGAGGCATGAATCTGCTCTGCCTTCCCTGGGGAAACTTACATTCTAGCCTTTTAATAATCATGAAATAGGGTGCAGATTATATCTGGCTACTTCCTGCGGACAAGGGGCATCAACATTAGGGGTAAAAGGCTGAGATGTGGTCCTCTCTGGGAGAAGGCAGCAGGCAGCAGCTGTCCCTTGGAGGGCATGAGTCCTTGGATGAAGTCTGGAGGAGGCAAGTGTCTTGGATGAAGTCTGGAGAAGTCTCATGAGGCATTGACAGACTGAAAAAAAAACACTACAGAGCAAATAAATGGCAAGAAGAAGGATTTGGGGCTGAAAATTGTCTCCTGCATTACAGGCTGTCCTGGAGTTGGTGGAAATGTCCCTAGCTACTTCTCACATCTGGCGATTAGGTAGGGAGAACATCTGGTAACAAAGGCAAGAATGTAAATTCTTGTCCAGTTAAAAGGTAGACTGCTAGGAACATTCGAGGGGCAAGGCTTCACACTTCTATTGACCTCCTGGTTCTGGTTAATTTTGAAAGGACAGGCATAAAGTGGCTGATGTGATATCATGTCCTCTTACTCCTCTCCATGGGCCCTTGAAACATCTTTTGAGAAACTTAAAAAATTAACTCTTATCGCCTAAGTTTGCAGTTTCTTAGACAAGTAAGAGAGCTTATAACATTGACAATGGAAAGCCTCATATAATATTCCTTCAATTCTTAATAATGTATTACTGAAGTTATATATTAAATAAATGGAACACAAATAAACATTTCACCCGTTAAGTAGATGAGTGATGATGGTAGATAATTATGAGGTGCTTCTGAAATTTTACTTCAGTGTCTTTGATTGCTTTGAATTTTTCAGACTCTTTCTAAGGAATGATAAATAGAAGTTAAAAGTCTTAGCAAAATTAAGATCAAGTTTCTTTCCGTCTAATCATTGATTTGGCCTTACTTATATTAATCAAGACTAGTAACAACACTCCAATATTTCTTCAATTCTTGAACAGCCCTTCCAGTAATTTGTCAAATGAAAACTAAATGCTAGTGTCACTGAGCCGTGCAAAATGTCAAAATTGCATATCCAATTTTCATATCCCCCATTCTCTAGCTCCAGATACATCATATTCCAATCATATTCCAATTCTTGAAATGTTACTATCTCTAGCGTTCCATTTTAAGGCTCCGTCTCTATATATTAAACAATTTCCTTGGGAAATACTAGTCAAATATGAACTTTAATTCTTTTTTTTGGTTGGTCTGGGTTTTCAGTTCTATTCCATTGGCCCTGAGGTCTGTTCTTATGCCAGTACCAAGCTGTTTTGATTACTATGGCTTTATAGTAGAGTTTGAAATTTGGTACTGATATTCCTCCAGCAGTGTTCTTTCCGATGAGGAGCATTTTTGCTATCCGGGGTCTTTTATTGTTCCATAAGAATTTTTGGATTGCCTCTTCTATTTCCTTGAAGAATGAGGTTGGAATTTTGATAGGTATCGCATTGAATTTGTAGATAGCCTTGGAAAGTATTGCCATTTTCACGATGTTAATCTTTCCAATCCAGGAGCATTGGAGGTTTTGCCATTTTCTAAGTTCTGTTTGGATTTTCTTTTTCAAGATTTTAAAGTTTTCATCATAGAGGTCCTTCACTTCTTTGGTTAAGTTAATTCCTAGGTATTTTATTTTTTGAGGGACTATTACAAATGCAGTTACTTTCCTAATTTCAGCCACACTTTTCTCATTGTTGGCATACAGAAAAGCCATTGATTTTTGAGGGTTAATTTTATACCCTGCTACTTTGCCAAAGTTTTGAATCAGCTTGAGTAATTTGGGAGTGGAGTCCATGGGATTCTTTAAATACAAGATTATGTTAT
>NW_012267294.1:1872574-1873890 GCF_000151885.1 Dipodomys ordii | reverse complement strand
CGCCAAGGAGACCTAGAGTTTCTCCTATTCCATCCTGTAATGTTTTTAGAGTGTCTGCTTTGACTCTGAGGTCTTTGATCCATTTGGAGTTGATTCTGGTGCAGGGTAATATATAAGGATCTAGCTTTAGTTTTCTACAAGTAGTTAACCAATTTTGCCAGCACTATTTACTGAAGAGGTCTTTCTTTCATTATATTTGTTTAGGATCCTGGAATTTTATGAGTGTGAGGATTCCTACAGGCTGATGGGTATCAGACATTTATCTTTCATTCTTGTATAATAAATCACAATATGGGAGGCAAGTAAAAAACCCAGACACCAGTAGCTCATACAGTAATTCTACCTACTCAGAAGACTGAGATCTGATTTCATGGTTCAAAGCCAATCTGGGTACGAAAGCCCATGATACTCTTATCTTCAATTAAACAGCCAACGTCCAGAAGTGGAGCTCTGTGTGACTCAATTGGTGGTAGCCTTGAGCAAAAAGCTCAGGAACAGAGTCCAAGCCCTGAGTTCAAGCCCCAGGAACAGCATTAAAAAAACAAATTTGCATTCATATATTTATTCCATACCATTGTATACATATGACCTATAGTTCTGTATGTCATATGCAATCATATACTTATAACATACAGTTGATATATATATATGTGTATATATGACATAACCTTCTGTTTATCATAAGTATAGTGTGTGGATGTTGGATAAGCCAACAAGTGCTCTGTTAAGGGCACCCAAATGAGGTCAGATCTTCTGACTCTGCAATCAATTTTCTGTCAGGATAAAAGCACTTCACACTCTTATGTGCACATTGCAAAAATTAACAAATGGTTCCCAAACCATGAACAGATCAGAAACTTTAGAAATATTGCAAACTTTTTCAATGCATTCCTTTTCATCCTTGCAACACATATCCTGATCTTACTCTCCTTTGAGCCAGATTCACTTGCTATAGCTTCTTTTATGGCTTTATTGTTGTTCATCACTGGGCATGAGGCCCTGAGTTTGATAAGCAGAAAAAGCTGGAAATGGTGTTGTGGCTCAAGTCATAGGGCACTAACCTTGAACTGAAGAGGTGAGGTACCACATTGTAGGCCACAAAGCAAATTTGTCTAAATTCAGAAACATTGAAGTTTTACCTTGCATTCTCTCTTACCACAAGGGAATAAAATTAGAACGCAACACCAAAAGCCACCAAAGAAAGTCCGGTATCACATGGAGGCTGAACAACACACTGCTGAATCACGAGTGGGTCATGGAAGAGATTAGAAAGGAAATTCAAATGTTCATGCTATTCAGCAAAAATGAACACACAA
>NW_012267294.1:1865658-1869539 GCF_000151885.1 Dipodomys ordii | reverse complement strand
GAGTGGAGTCCATGGGATTCTTTAAATACAAGATTATGTTATCTGCAAAGAGGGAGAGTTTTATTTCTTCTTTCCCTATTTGGATCCCCTTTATGTTTGCATCTTGTCTTATTGCTGTAGCTAAGCATTCTAATACTAGATTGAAGAGAAGTGGAGAGAGTGGACATCCTTGTCTTGTTCCTGCATTAAGAGGAAATGGCTTTAGTTTTTCACCATTAAGTATAATGCTGGCTGTAGGTTTGTCATATACAATCTTTATTGTACTGAGGAATGTTCCATGGATTCCTAATTGAAATAGAAATAGCAATAAGAGATCTCCCAGCTAAGAAAAGTCCAGGAACTGATGGTTTTACAGCGGAATCCTACAAGGCCTTCAAAGCAGAGCTCACACCAATACTCCTCCAACTCTTCAATGAAATTCAAAGAGAAAGTTCACTACCGAACACATTCGGTGAAGCCATCATAACCCTCATCCCAAAACCTGGCAGGGACTCATCAAAGAAAGAGAACTATAGACCTATTTCTTTGATGAACATTCATTTATAGCCTTTTTTATATTAAGGAATGTTCAATGGATTCCTAGATTTTCCGGAGCCTTCACCATAAGGGGTGTTGGTCTTGTCAAATATTTTTTGCTACATCTCTTGAGACAAACTTGTGGTTCTTATCCTTGCTCTAGTTGATGTGATCAATCACACAAATTATTTTCAGTATATTGAACCAGCTTTGCGTCCCTGAAATGAATCCTGTTTGATCATGGTGTATGATTCTTCTGATGAGTTGTTGAAGTCGATTTACCAAGATTTTGTTGAGAAGTTTTACACGGATATTCATCAAAGAAATGGATCTAAGATGGGAAAAGATTGGAAGGGGAAAGAAAGGAAGAGGCAACAATGCTTGATAAGAAATGTACTCATTACCTTGCCCATGTGATTGTAACCACTCTGTATGGTATTTTCACAATTAAAAAAAAGAAATGGATCTATAGTTCTCTTCCTTTGATGAGTCCCTGCCTGGAGTTAGGATGAGGGTTATGCTGGTTTCATACAAAGAGTGTGGTAGTGAATTTTGGCTTTCAGTTTCATTAAAGAGATGGGAGAATATTGGTGTAAGTTCTGTTTTGAAAGTCTCTAGAATTCAGCTGTAAATCCATCTGGTCTTGGGCTTTTCTTGGGTCGGAGGTCTTTTATTGCTGCTTCTATTTCGATGGTTGATATGGGTCTATTAGGTTGTTTTAAATCATCTTGGTTTAGTTTGGGTGTGTCAATATTTGCTAGAAATATCTCCATATCTTTCAGATTCTCAGATCTATTAGTGTAAAGATTTGAGAAGTATCCCCTTATTATATTCTGAATCTTGTCTGTTTCTGTATTGATGTTTCCATTCTCATCTCTGATTTTGTTTATTTGGGTGTTCTCTTTTTTTTCTCATAAGATTTGCTAAGGGCCTGTCAAATGTAGTAATTTTTTTGAAGAATCACCTCTTTGCTTTGTTAATTCTTTCTATAGTTTTTTTGGACTCTATGTCATTTAATTCGGATTTAGTTTTAAGAATTTGTTTCCATCTACTGGATTGGGGTTTAGCTTGTTGTTCTTTTTCAAGGAGCTTTAGATGTCTCATTAAATTGTTGGTTTCAGATCTTTCCAATTTGTTGATGTAGGAACTCAGAGCTATAAACTTGCCTCTGAGTACTGCCTTTGCTGTGTCCCAGAGGAGCTGGTAATTTGTTGAATGTCATGAACATTTTAATTTCCTTTCTAATCTCTTTCACCACCCACTGCTGGTTCAACAGTGTGTTGTTCAGCCTCCAGGTGTTGCAGGATTTTCTTTGATGGCTTTTGGTGTTGAATTCTAATTTAACTCCCCTGTGGTTTGAGAGAATGTAGGGTATCATTTCGATGTTTCTGAATTTGGACATATTTGCTTTGTGGCCTAGAATATGGTCTGTTTTGGAGAATGTTCCATGTGCTGCTGAGAAGATGGTGTTATCCGATGCTGCTGGGTGAGATATTCCGTAGATGTCCGTTAAGTCTATTTGATTTATGCAGATTTTAAAATCCACATTTTCTCTGTTGAGTTTTTGCCGGGTTGATCTATCTAAAGGGGATTGTGGAATATAGTGTTATATTAAAGTCCCCCACGATTAATGTCTTTGGATCGAAGTGATATTTGAGAGAAAGTAGTGTTTCTTGGATAAATTTTGGTGCTTCGTTATTTGGTAATTAGATGTTTAGAATCGCAATATCCTCTTGAAAGTGAGATCCCTTAATTAGTATGCAGTGATCTTCTTTATCAGTTCTCATTGATTTTAATTTGAAGTCTATTTTATCTAATATTGTAATTCCCACCTGTATATGGGGGCCATTTGCTTGATATAGCTTTTTCCAGCCTTTCGCTTTCAGAATAGGTTTATTTTTGTGGGCAAGGTGTGTCTCTTGAAGATAGTAGATAGAAGCATCTTGCTTTTGGATCCAACTGGACAATCTATGTCGCTTAATTGGAGATTAAGACTATTAACATTAAGGGTTAGGACTGAGAGGTGTTTGTCTGCCCCTTCGTTTTTATCCATATTTTGGTGGGAAACTGTACCTTGGCTGCTCTTGTTGTTATTATGTATTCCTCTGTTTGTGGACTGGTTCATTTCTTAGAATCTGTTCTTGTTGGATTTCTATATGTTGAATGTCTTTGAGGATTTTTTGGAGAGCTGGTTTCATAGAGATATATTGCTTCATATTTCCTTTGCTGTGAAAGGTTTTCCTTTGTCCTTCTGCTAAGAATGAAAGCTTAGCTGGGTAGATTATTCTTGGTTGGTAGTTATTTGACATTGTAGCTTGTCATACCTCTTTCCAGGCCATCGTTGCTTTTATGGTGTCTGCTGACATGTCTGAGGTAATTCTGCTTGGGTTACCTTCATATGTGATTGTTCTCTTCTCCCTGACAGCTTTAAGAATTCTCTATTTACTGGCTATTGAGCTGGTGGAGGTGGGATGACCTGTTCTGGTCTGGTCTAGCTTGGGTTCTAAAATATTCTTGTATCTGGATGGGCCTGTCTTTTTGTATATTTGGAAAGTCCTCCGTTAGGATTCTGCTGAACACACTTCCTAATCCATTGGCTTCTGTCTACAGGCCCTCTTATATACCTGTTATACTCAAATTAGATTTTCTGACTGTATCCTGTATTTCCTGCAGTGATCTGTCATGCCTCTTAGTTTTGTTATGAATAACTGTGTACTCTTTATCTCTAAACTGTCTTCAGCCTCGGATATTCTATCATCAGCCTCCTCCATTCTACTTTGAAAGTTTTTTACCTTGGTGTTTATCACTTTTCCTTTTTGCTGGTCTTTCTTAATGGTGGCCAACACCTTATTTTTTGTTTTTTTATTTTTTGTGAACATACTGTACAGAGGGGTTAAAATTACACGGGCAAGATAATGAGTACATTTCTTATCAAGCATTGCAGCCTCCTCCTTTGTTTACCCTTCACATCCCTTCCCAGCCTCCCCCGACCCCCTCACCCAATCCCAGTGCCCCTGCACCAAAGTTGTAAAGTTCGTTTTTGACATGACAACTTGTACTTCTCATTGTTGCATCGGGTCCACCTGTATCCTTAAACGACTTGTATTTCCCCATCTCCTCCACAAATTATAGTGACATCAAATATAGTGAAAGCAGGAGTTATACTGTGAGGGAGGGACATACAAAGCAACAAAGAAATAACCTTGTAAATGAGTTAGAAACAAATGCATGAAAGAAAAAACAATAAAATACATATCTAAGGGTTCATTTTCCTAACATCACTTTATCTGACCTTTCCTGCTTGACTCATACATATAATAGATATTGCAAATAAGGGAAACCATGGGACCTATGTTTCTTTGGGC
>NW_012267294.1:1856822-1861746 GCF_000151885.1 Dipodomys ordii | reverse complement strand
TGAAGGGTAAACAAAGGAGGAGGCTGCAATGCTTGGTAAGAAATGTACGCATTATCCTGCCCATGTAATTGTTACCCCTCTGTACAGTATGTTCACAAATAAAATAAAATAAATTTAAGAAAAAAAAAGATATTCAAGGTCATCACATAGGCCCTGAATTCAAGCCTCAGGAATGGCATCCAAAAAAGAAAAAAAATACAATCATGGAAATAAATAAATTTTTGAAAAGGTAAAAAAAATATTTTGAGCTCCAAGTATATTTTAGATATGAGGCCCTTGTCTGATGCATAGATCTTCTCCCACTCTGTGGGCTTTCTATTTATCTTCTAGCTGTGTCCTTTGCCATACAGAAACTGCAGTTTGAAGCAGTCCCATTTTTCCAGTCTTTCTTTAATCTGTAGTGAGTATGGATCTTTACTTAGGAAGTTTCTAACTGTGCCAAGGAGCCCTAGTGTTGTCCCTATCCCTTCCTGTAATATTTTCAGGTAATCTGGTCTTACATTGAGGTCTCTGATCCATTTGGAGTTGATTCTAGTGCAGGGTGGTATATAATTATCTAGCTTCCATTTTCTACACATGTATAGCTAATTCTGCCAACACAATTTGTTGTAGAGGGTGTCTTTCTTCCATCCTGTGTTTTTTGCTCCCGTATTAAAGACTAGGTGGCTATAGGTCTGTGAGTTCATTACTGTGTTTTCAGTGCTATTCCATTGGTCCTCAGGTCTGTTTTTGTGTGAATACCAAGTTGTTTTTATTACTACAGCTGTGTAATAGAGTTTGACATTTGGTATTCATACTCTTCCAGTACTTTTCTTCCTGCTAAGGATTGTTTCTGGTGTTTGGGTTCATCTATTTTTCAATATGAATTTTTGCTTGCTTCTTCTATATCACTGAACAATGATGTTGGAATAATGATGAGTATTGTATTGAATTTGTAGATAGCCTTTGGAAGTATTGCCATTTTCACCATATTAATCCTTGCCATTTGGGAACATAGCAGGGTTTTCCATTTCTTTAAATCTGCTTTAATTTTTTCAGGTTTTGAAAGTTTTCATCATGGAGGCCCTTTGTAGCTTTGGTTACGTTAATTCCTAGGTATTTTTATTTGAGGCTATTACAAATGGAATTTCTTTTCTGGTTGCGGCCTAGCTCTTCTCATTATTGGCATACAGAAAACTACTGATTTTTAAGGGTTAATTTTATACCCTGCTAGTTTGCAAAAGTGTTGGATCAGCTCAAGTAACTTGGGAGAGGAATCTAAGTGTTTTTCTAATATACAAAATCATGTCATCTTCAAAGACAGATAGGGTTACTTCTTCTTTCCCTCTTTGGATCCTCTTTATGTTGGTGTTTGGCCTTACTGCTCTTGCTAGGAATCCTAGTACTATACCAAAGAAGAGTAGAGAAAGAACATTGACTCCTTTCTGATTTTGGAAGAAATGGCCATTAGACATATGAAGAGATGTTCAACTTCTCTGGCCATAAAAGAAATGCAAATCAAAACAACATTGAGCTCTACCTCATCCCATTTAAAATGGCCATTATGATGAAAACTAACAATAACAGATGAAGGCGGGGATATGGAAAATGAAACACTACTACACTGTTGGTGGGAATGTAAACTTGTTTAATCACTCTGGAAAGCATTGTGGAGGTTCCGCAAAAGACTAAACAAAGAGCTTCCTTATAATCCAGAAATCCACACCTGATCATTTATCCAAATGACCCCAAAACCAAAGCCAGTAGCACAACCATATTCATTACAGCATTGGTAATCATAGCTAAGATACATAATCAACCCAGATGCCCCTCAGTGGACAAAGGGATCAAGAAAATGTGGCATATATACAAAATGAAATTGTCCCCCATTTGTAAGAAAATAAAAGCACTTGCAAAAATTATATTACGCAAAGTAAGCCACACACAAAGATACATAGACTGCATGAATTCCCTCATCTCTAATTAGAATGTGCCTATAAAACTTCAAGTAAACCCAATGGATAGTAAAAGACAAAAATTACAACTGTACATGATTAAACAGCACTTTAAATAATCACACAGTGACAACAAAGGAGGATATTCTCAGGAGAAGTTCACAAAGGCCCAGTAGGTATGTGCATATGTTCATATAAAATAATACTTACCAAAGTGAACTCCAAGAAATGCAAACAGAGGTTTTCTATTACATTGTTTGTGGTCGTTTTTTTCCCTTTGGTTTATTCCCTTTTGTCACTGTTCTTGATTTCTGTACCCTTTGTTTTGTATATAAGTATGTCTTATATAGGGAGGGGAAGAGGAAGCACAGAAATGGTGGGACAAAGGGTGAACCAATTCAGCAGTGATGTTCAGTAGACACTGTTGGAAATGCACTATACAACTTGGAAAGACAGGTTTGGAAGGAGAGAAATTGGGAGAAAATGAGGAAGGAGGTGACACTGTTCAAAAATAAATGTACTCATTACCTGACTTATGTAACTGTAACCCCCCTGCACATTACCTTTACAATAAAATTTTTAAAAATTGTGCATAAATATAAAGTCTTAGCAGAAGTCCTCTGCTAGATAAAATATTAAATATATTCCTGCAAAAGGAAGTGGGTGGGTAAGTGGAATTATTTAGTGTTCCTAGATTACAAAGAGAGCACCAATGAGAGTATTTTACAAACTTTTAAAATACACACTATGAGCTCTACTTTATTTAAGCATTCATGGGATGATATACATTTGAGGTTCACTTGAAAAAAATATTAAGTACTTACCATATACAAGACTTTTTCTTAACTAAGAATGAAATAATTCCGTGTCTTGTTTTTGTACTATGTATGCTTTACATTTAAAAGAGAATTCTCATACTTAAATATTTTTCTGTTATTAAAATTTATCATTGTGTACTGTAGTCGTTACTTTTGTGTTTGTTCAGCTTTAATAATGAAAATACGATTGAATTGATTCATATTATGGAAATAAAGTGGAAATAAAGTTCTGCTAAATTACTTAAATTTTAGTGCAAAGGGAAGATGACGTTTAAGATTCCAATGTATAAAAACATAGTGAACTCTTCTATCATATATTTAATCAGTTTGTGTTAATGATGAGATATGTGCTACTTGTTTTGGTTGATGAAAACATCTTTTACAATTCAGCATTGTTGACTTTAAAATGAAATTGTTTATAAACACAGAAAAAAACAGAGGGATTTGATGGAGGTAGTCTTTGAAAGGCAAAAAAAGATAATAGACATGGATAAGCAATGACTTTTTACTTTAATATTATGTGCAATAACAATTACGAGGCCACCTTCTTAGAGGGTTTACCAAGATATGCCTGATAAAAACTATTTGATTGTTTTAACCTTTTAGTACATATCTCAAACTTTCATATATGTCAAGGTCTTCTAAGAACCAATTTTTGGTTGTACATCAACTGCATTGAAACAGCCAACAAGTTATGACTGAAAGATAAAAGTTCTAACATGCTTTTACTTTGCTTACAACTGTCATCACCTCAGTTTTGTATGTTTCTGATCTCCAATTGCTATTATGTTAATAAACATTGTCTTGCTTACACATTCTCAATTCTATTACCTACACAGTCATCATTTCATGAAAACTCTGCAAACCTGTATCATTTTCACTACAAATTGATTCTTACATTTTAGTTTAGAGAAGTACCCTTAACTGAAAGATTACTTATGGTAGAAATGGGATGTTCACATGATTATAGCACTTCCTTTGCCATTTAAACATAACAATTGTTTCAGCTGTGAGACAGAGATGGCCTCTAGTGTTGGTATCTGTGACACATGAGAGAAGTTTGGAGCATACATAGTGTCTGTCCTCAAAGGGTATGGGGCAGCTCATTCAGTTGCATGTGCAAAGATGAGGTGTTTTAAGAACTCGAAGAACAACTAAGACAATAAGTATGGATAAAACTATGCCCTATTACATGATAGCGTAAACTTTTATTCAGTCAGTTTAATTTTTATTAGCCTCAGTTAGTTGTATTTTAATAGGTCTATTTATGTATACAATATGTCTTAGTCAAAGTTATGCATTCTGTTATTCTCTCTCCTCAGAATTCTTCCTTTGCAAACAAATCTTAGGAAGATTCACACCTGAACATTAAGCATTTGATCACATTCACTATTCTTCCCTCTGTGTGTTTACCTACTCACTCCCCTGCCATCTCAGATTGAACAAATTTCAACTTCCTAATATTCTTTTTGTGAAAGAGTATGTTAGTTGTTCAAAGGAGGTTCACAAACGCTGTGAGAGATATGTATAGTGATTAAAGGGTATGTATGTGTATATATAATCATAATCTGTATCTCTATCATCATTATGTGTTTACATGTATGTTTATCTTTTAAGTCTAGTATCCAGATATGAAAGAAAACAAGTCTATTTTTGTCTTTCTTGACCTGGCCGACTTTGATTAACATGACACTTTTCCAATCTATTCATTTCCTTACAAATGATGTAATTTTATTCTTCATTATGGCTGAATCGTGTATCACATTTTATTAATTCATCCACAAGATAGCATCAGCCTTTCTCTACATTCATATGCCATCCAATCACACTTCTTCTACACAGTCATAGTTGGCACAGGGATCTAAGGTTCCCACTGTGTGGAGGCTTTAGAATCCTTTGGTATAGTACTATATGATCTTCAAACACACGTGATATGGCATCTTCTTTCCCTATTTTGATCTCTTTTTATTTCTTTCTCTTGTCTTATTCTTCTGGCTTAGAATTCTTATGATATTAATTAATGTGGAGAGATAGACACTTTTGTTTCACTCTTGATTTTATAAGAAATAGGTTAAGTAGGGGCTGGGAAGGTGGCTCAGTGGTAGAGTGCTTGCCTTGCATGCCTGAGGCCCTGGGTTCGATTCCTCAGCACCACATAAGCAAAAAGAAAAA
>NW_012267294.1:1821829-1855278 GCF_000151885.1 Dipodomys ordii | reverse complement strand
ACTCCTATCAACAATGCAATAGGGTTCCCTTTTGGCCCCATTCTCTCCAGCATCTGTTGTTACTGGATTTCTTGATTATAGCCATTCTAACTGGGGTGAGGTGGAATTTCAGCGTTGTCTTGATTTCCATTTCTTTTATGGATAAAGAGGTCAAGCGTGCATCTATTGGCATTTCTTATTTCCTCTTCAGAGAAGTCTCTCTTTGAGTTTTTAGCCCATTTGTTAATCAGGCAGTTGCTTCTTTGAGGATTTGTTGTTGGGGGATTTAGTTTTTTGAGTTCCAAGTATATTTTAGATATGAGACCCTTGTCCATTGTATGACTAGTGAAGATCCTCTCCCAGTCTGTGGGCTTTCTGTTGATATTGCTAGCTGTGTCCTTTGCCTTGCAGAAGCTCTGCAGTTTCATGCAATACCATTTGTCCAACCTTTCTTTGATTTGTTGTGCTTCTTTGTCTCTATTAAGAAATTCTGGGCCTGTGCCCTGTAGCCCTATAGTTTTTCCTATTTCTTCCTGTAATGTTTTCAGGGTGTCTGCTTTGACATCGAGGCCTTTGTTTCATTTGGAGTTGATTCTGGTGCAGGGTGATATATATGGATCTAGTTTTAGTTTTCTACAAGTGTTTAACCAATTTTGCCAGCACTGTTTACTGTCTTTCTTCCATTCTATATTTTTTAGCTCCCTTGTGAAAGATTAGGTGGCTATAGGTCTGTGGGTTCATTTCTGGTGCTTCAGTTCTATTCCATTGATCCTCAGGTCTATTCTTGTGCCAGTAACAAGCTGTTTGGATTACTATAGATTTGTAGTAGAGTATGAAGTTTGGTATTGATATTCCTTCAGCGTTGTTCTTTTTACTAAGGATTGTTTTTGCTATTTGGGGTCTTTTATTATTCCATATGAATTTTTGGATTGCTTCTTCTATTGCATTGAAGAATGAGGTTTGAATGTTCATGGGTATTGCATTACATTTGTAGATAGTCTTTGGGAGTATTGCCATTTTCACGATGTTAATCCTACCAATCCAAAGGAATGGGAGGTTTTTCCACCTCCTTAGTTTTGCTTTAATTTCCTTTTTCAGGTTTTTAAAGTTTTCATAATAGAGGTCCTTCACCTCTTTTGTTACATTAACTCCTAAGTATTTTATTTTTTGTGGGGCTATTTCAAAAAGAGTTGCTTTCCTAATTTCACCTGTGCTTCTCTTATTATTGGCACAAAGGAAAGCCATTGATTTCATTGATTGGTTAATTTTATACCCTGATAGTTTGCCAAAATTTCTGATCAGCTCAAGTAACTTGGGAGTGGAGTCCTTGGGGTTTTTTAAATCTGAAAAGAGGGGGGTTTTACTTCATCCTTCCATATTTGGATTCCTTTTATGTTTGCACCTTGTCTTATGGCTGTAGCTAGGCATTTTAATACTAGGTTGAAGAGGAGTGGGGAGTGTGGACACCCTTGTGTCGTTCCTGAATTTAGAGGAAATGGTTTTAACTTTTTGCCATTAAGTATATTGCTGGCTATGGGTTTGTCATTTATTGCCTTTATTATATTGAGGAATGTTCCATGGATTCCTAGATTTTCCAGAGCCTTCACCATAAAGGGGTGTTGGTCTTGTCAAATAATTTTTTCTACATCTATTGAGACAACCATGTGGTTCTTATCCTTGCTCTAGTTGATGTGATGAATCACAATAATTGCTTTCAGTATAATGCACCAGCTTTGCGTCCCTGAAATGAATCCTGTTTGATCATGGTGTATGATTCTTTTGATGAGTTGTTGAAGTCGATTTACCAAGATTTTGTTGAGAAGTTTTACGTCGATATTCATCAAAGAAATGGATCTCAGATGGGAAAAGATTGGAAGGGGAAAGAAAGGAAGAGGCAACAATGCTTGATAAGAAATGTACTTTTTATTACATTGCCCATGTGATTGTAACCCTTCTGTATGATATTTTCACAATTAAAAAAAAAGAAATGGATCTATAGTTCTCTTTCTTTGATGAGTCCCTCCCTGGAGTTAGGATGAGGGTTATGCTGGTTTCATAGGAAGAGTGTGGTAGTGAATTTTGGCTTTCAGTTTCATTAAACATATAGGGGAATATTGGTGTAAGTTCTGCTTTGAAAGCCTCTAGAATTCAGCTGTAAATCCATCTGGTCTTGGGCTTTTCTTAGGTCGGAGGTCTTTTACTGCTGCTTCTATTTCTATGCTTGATATGGGTCTACTAGGTTGCTTTAAATCATCATAGTTTAGTTTGGGCGTGTCAATATTTGCTAGAAATTTGTTCATATCTTTCAGGTTCTCAGATCTATTAGTGTAAAGATTTGAGAAGTATCCCCTTATTATCTTCAGAATCTTGGCTGTTTCTGCATTGAGGTTTCCATTCTCATCTCTGATTTTGTTTATTTGGGTGTGTTCTCTTTTTTTCTCATAAGATTTGCTAAGGGCCTGTCAAATGTAGTAATTTTTTTGAAGAATCACCTCTTTGTTTGGTAATTCTTTCTATAGTTTTTTGGACTCTATTTCATTTAATTCGGATTTAGTTTTAATTATTTGTTTCCATCTACTGGATTGGGGTTTAGCTTGTTGTTCTTTTTCAAGGAGCTTTAGATGCCTCATTAAATTGTTGGTTTCAGATCTTTCCAAATTGTTGATGTAGGAACTCAGAGCTATAAACTTGCCTCTGAGTACTGCCTTTGCTGTGTCCCAGAGGAGCTGGTAATTTGTTGAATGTCATGAACATTTTAATTTCCTTTCTAATCTCTTTCACCACCCACTGCTGGTTCAACAGTGTGTTGTTCAGCCTCCAGGTGTTGCAGGATTTTCTTTGATGGCTTTTGGTGTTGAATTCTAATTTAACTCCCCTGTGGTTTGAGAGAATGTAGGGTATCATTTCGATGTTTCTGAATTTGGACATATTTGCTTTGTGGCCTAGAATATGGTCTGTTTTGGAGAATGTTCCATGTGCTGCTGAGAAGATGGTGTTATCCGATGCTGCTGGGTGAGATATTCCGTAGATGTCCGTTAAGTCTATTTGATTTATGCAGATTTTAAAATCCACATTTTCTCTGTTGAGTTTTTGCCGGGTTGATCTATCTAAAGGGGATTGTGGAATATAGTGTTATATTAAAGTCCCCCACGATTAATGTCTTTGGATCGAAGTGATATTTGAGAGAAAGTAGTGTTTCTTGGATAAATTTTGGTGCTTCGTTATTTGGTAATTAGATGTTTAGAATCGCAATATCCTCTTGAAAGTGAGATCCCTTAATTAGTATGCAGTGATCTTCTTTATCAGTTCTCATTGATTTTAATTTGAAGTCTATTTTATCTAATATTGTAATTCCCACCTGTATATGGGGGCCATTTGCTTGATATAGCTTTTTCCAGCCTTTCGCTTTCAGAATAGGTTTATTTTTGTGGGCAAGGTGTGTCTCTTGAAGATAGTAGATAGAAGCATCTTGCTTTTGGATCCAACTGGACAATCTATGTCGCTTAATTGGAGATTAAGACTATTAACATTAAGGGTTAGGACTGAGAGGTGTTTGTCTGCCCCTTCGTTTTTATCCATATTTTGGTGGGAAACTGTACCTTGGCTGCTCTTGTTGTTATTATGTATTCCTCTGTTTGTGGACTGGTTCATCACCTATAATCTGTTCTTGTTGGTTTTCTATATGTTGAATGTCTTTGAGGATTTTTTGGAGAGCTGGTTTCACAGAGATATATTGCTTCAGATTTTCTTTGCTGTGAAAGGTTTTCCTTTGTCTTTCTGCTATGAATGAAAGCTTAGCTGGGTAGAATAAGCTTGGTTGGTAGTTATTTGACTTGGAGTGTGGCATACCTCTTTCCAGGCCATCGTTGCTTTTATGGTGTCTGCTGACATGTCTGAGGTAATTCTGCTTGGGTTACCTTCATATGTGATTGTTCTCTTCTCCCTGACAGCTTTAAGAATTCTCTCTTTACTGGCTATTGAGCTGGTATGGATTATAATGTGGAGGTGGGATGACCTGTTCTTGTCTGGTCTAGCTGGGTTCTAAAGCTTCTTGTATCTGGATGGGCCTGTCTTTTTGTATATTTGGAAAGTTCTCTGTTAGGATTCTGATGAACATACATCCTAATCCATTGGCTTCCCTCTACAGCCCCTGTGATATACCTGTTATACTCAAATTAGATTTTCTGAATGTATCCTCTATTTCCTGCAGTGATCTGTCGTGCTTCTTAGTTTTGTTATGAATAACTGTGTACTCTTTATCTCTAAACTGTCTTAAGCCTCCGATATTCTTTCTTCAGCCTCCTCCATTCTACTTTGAAGGTTTTTTACTTTGGTGTTTATCACCTTTCCTTCTTACAGGTCTTTCTTAATGGTGGCCAGCTCCTTATTAAGGTTTTCTTTTAAGTCTTGAATAGACTTTCACCTCCTGGAGTTGGTCCTCAGACTTTTCATTTCACTACTTAACCTGGATTCCTATCTTTTCATTAGCTTCTTTCTCCATCTGCTGGAATTATTTAATCTTTTTCTTTATGGAGGTCATGAAATCATCTATTAGCTTATGGTTGGCCTAATCACATTTTCTGATAACCCTATGCAAGGTGTCCAATTTTTTATTGAGCAGGTTTACCAGCCATTCTTTTAATCTATCTTGAGCATTATCCTCGATGTCATTCTAGGACTGCTCTGTAGTTTATGTGCAGATGGTGTTGGGATTTGTCAGTTGGCCATTTTACTTGTGTTTCTGTGATTAGTTCTACCCACTTGGAGACAAGAACCACACTGGTGCGACAGTAATACAGTGTTGTTGTTGTTGTTTTGGACCAGAGCCAACCCAGTGTCATGTAGATGTATAGATCTTAGGGTTTCAAAGTTATGTGTAGGTATTTTCCTATTTAGCTCTCTTTTTCTTTTCTTGGAGAGGGATATTGTGGCTTTGGGGTCAAGATGATGTACACTTGCAACTTTTGAGACAATCTGTTTTTGGCTGATAAGTAGTCTGCTCCTTAGAGTTAACAAGATGGGTCCCTTGTACTCAAAATAGTCAAATGGAACCAATTTTGTGGTCAACTATAGAACCAACTGTAAGTTGGTTCAGATATAAACTGTTAAGGATCAATGAGCTGGAACAGATGGAGGAATGAAGAGTTAGGATTGGAGAGATATGAATTTAAGTTCAGAAGAGAACTTGGTTATAATGATAGAAGAGGGTAAGAACAGATTATGGGATGGGTATATGTAGTAGGAGAATATAGACCTTGTTACTGAGTATAAGTGGTGGAAATGTATTCGAAGAAAGGTTATGTAGGGAATCGATTAGAAATCCAGATGAAGGTAAGAAAAAGAATTATATGTAAGTGTATTTGGGAGACTTGCTGAGATTAGAGAAAGATTATTCAGATATTATTGGAGAATCGCTGAATCTAAGTCAACTCTTATAATTATTGTTTACACACATAGAAGGAGACCTTAGTTTGTGTAGAGAACTAGGCAGGCTAGCTCTGATTGTGTAGGAGTATAATGCGGAGAGAAAGGAGAAGAGGAGAGTGACAGGAAAAGAAAGAAGGAAAAAATCCTTACAAATTAGGAGATTGAAAAGTGGAAGATAAAAAATAATAATGACAAATAGAAGCCTTAAGTGTAATAGCAAATCCTAAATCACAATACATATTAACATATAGAAATAAAAACAAACAACAAATGATCGGACATAAAAACCAACAAAATGGCCTGGGAAGGTGGCTCAGTGGTAGAGTGTTTGCCCCACATGCATGAGGCCCTGAGTTTGACACCTCAGCACCACTTAAGCAGAAAAAGCTGGATATGGTGCTGTGGCTCAAATGGTAGGGCACTAAACTTGAGCTGAAGAGCTGAAGTACAGTGTCCAGGCCATGAGTTCAGCCCCCACCACAGACCAAAAAAAACTAACACAACTAAACACAAACAAGAATTAAAAACTAAAGAATGTATTTTTTTGGTTCTTTGGGGAAGCTTCAGTCTTCCTGTAGTCCTCAGAGTAGATTCCTGATAGAAACTTGTATGCCTTGCTGTAGTCCACTTTCCTTGTGCCTTGGTTGGGAGCAGATGGCCTTTTCATGGGGGAGGCTCCCTGCTATCTACAGTCCCACTCTCAGGCCTGGTGGAAGGGAGTTTGAGGGGTTTCAGGTTTTTAGGCTGCTATCATAGCCTGGAGCTGTGTTCTCAGGCTTTCCCTGGTAGCCACAGGAACTTTAGGGACAGAAGTTATGTCCATATTCTGTTCTGGTATGATCCCTAACTTTTGGAAGGGGGCTTGGGTCAGAGGGCTTTGGAATCCCACAGTGAATTGCCTTCCAGGGAGTGGACCGGCTGGGTTACTCACAAGGTCTGTAGCTGCTGGTGTGCTGGACCACAGAGCCTGTGCTGTGGTGGGTGGGATGGAGTTGGCAGGTTCTCATTGAGAGGGTCTGGGTGTTGGCAGGTGCAGGTGGGGGGTGGCTCTGCTGATGCTGAAGGGTCTCCTCTGTGGGGGCGTGGGGAAGACAAGGCACTGGGAGGACAAGGTAGAGGTTCAGGGAGCACGATGGTGTGGACTGCAGCAGGGGAGGCATGCTGGTCTGCAACAGAGGTGTTGGGAGGTGGCCGGTGGTGGGAAGCCTTGGGTGTGGCTGCCGGGGGCTGCTAGGTGCATTTGCAGAGATGACTGTAGCAGTTTGGTGGTGCCTCAGCTGTGAGAGCCTGGGGTCTCTCTATGGTTGTCTCTTATGTCAAGTTTCTTTCTGGCTTTTCAGTGAGTACTTGCCTCAAAGAGTTATCTAGAATAACTAGTGAATTTGTTATGAATAGTATCTAGTTATTAAAAATAAATGGTAATCAAAACCAAATACATGGGATGAGGAGATAGCAGGAGAGATAGCAATGCATGTGTACTATCATTTTTATAGTTCCAAGAAAGAATTAGTGATACCATAGTTCAAGGATCACACATGCAGCTCAAGGTTTGAAGTAGGAGAACATAAAGAGGAACAGACTCTGGAAAAGACACAGTTTAGATATGAAAACTGGGCTATTTAAAGAACTCGATAGACTGTGTGAAAAATCCTAGAATCCAAAAATAACATATCCAACAGACACAAGTTTAGTTCAACAATGACCTCAGCAAAACAGCTGAGAGGGATCCAAAATCTCTGAGTTGGACCTGAAGAGAATGATTTCTTCTAATTCACTAGCTTTATACAAATGGGGTTGGAATTTGAAAATCATTTGTAGTCATCATCCCAGGCTTTATAGAGAATACATATGGAAAGAAAGATCACGATGCAGACCTGTGCTTCTTCCGTTGTTGTGATAGCCACACTCTTCCTACTGAACTGACTGGTAACATTTTCCACATTTCATAGTCCATCCTGTAGTGGGATAATTTCAATCTCACAAATGTTTGCTAATTTTTGTTTTCTGTTCTCATCTTTATTTTTGACTAAGTAATAAATGAGTATCATACTAAACACATACACGGCAGGAGAACCGTACTAGTACCAGACAGACAGGTATTCCAGTTTTCTGCCAAAAAACATATGCCTTTGTATATATTTTGGCAGAGGGGCAAACTACCACATAATGCTCAAATGGAGCACAGGCTTCTGCATTTAACACCTTGTGACATAACTATCTAGATTTCTTTTTTGAAGCCTCTCAATAGTGTGTACATATATGCGTATATATACAGAGATATTTAAAATTTATTTTTGCCAAATGAAATTAAAAATTATTGGATACATGATTCTACAGCACTTATAGTCCAAGATTTTTCTTTACGGCTATTTAACTATTAAGGGGCTGGTGCCACTATGATATATATAAGTTGGACTCTACAATATGGTTGGAGCTTTTGCTCTCTAATTGATCAATCTTTTCATTTTCTAGAATTTCCTTGGTTATCTTGCTCATAATTTTTTATTATTAAGTAGTTGTACAGAGGAATAGTTTCTGAGCATAATATATCTTGAGCAATGTCACCCCTTCCAACATCCTCATCGTCCTTTTTCTACCCAGCCCTTCTCTCACTCTTCTTATTTTTATAGGTAATACATTAGATTCTTGACTGCATTCTCCCTCTATTCTCCTCTTCATTAAGCTACCCCTCTTCCTCTTGACCCCACCACTTTTGAGTACACAAATCTTGGTGTTTAATTTTGCTGAACTTTGGGTTTTGTCTGTCTAGGGAATTGTAATATTTGTAATTTGACATATAAACATTAAAATATTCTTCCAGAAAATTTGTGTTACATACATCTTTGAATAACAGCATATTGACATACTGACAGGAATCATCTACATTTTGATTCTATCAACCAAAAATTAAGTCTTTTAGTGATACTTAAAAGAGGTGTCCTGAGTTTTTCTGACTTTCATTCCACAGTATTTCATTACTTATCATTTAACTTTTTGTTTTTTTGTTTGTTTTGGGGTCCGGTCGTGGGGCTTGAACTCTGGGCCTGGGCACTGTCCCTCAGCTCTTCAGCTCAAGGCTAGCATTCCATCACTTGAGCCACAGCACCACTTCCGGCTTTTTTCTTCTTGCTTATGTGGTGCTAAGGAATCGAACCCAGGGCCTCAGGCATGCAAGGCAAGTGCTCTACCACTGAGCCACCTTCTCAGCCCCTTCATTTACCTTTTTATGAACAACTTTTTACTTAAAATATTTTATTAGCTTTAAATTTGATGTGTTACATAGGCTAGTAATTCTTCCAATATGTCTTCTAATCATCTTATTAGTTACACTAATAGGATTGATGTTAAGTTCAGGTTTTATACAGCAGGCCCTAATATATTCATTACTTTTTTCATTTCCATTGTAGCTTTTGTTTTTTGATATATTTAAACTCAATATTTATTATTATTATTAAGGAGTTGTAAAAAGCAGTTATAGTTCCACAATTCGGATTATGAGTACAATGGATCTTGGGTAATGTCCACCCTTCTCTCACTTTCCCCTTATTTTTTCCTCTGGTCCCTACCCAAAAGTACATCATTCATTTTTAATATAATGTTTGTTAAAACATAACTACATTTGCTCACCATCCCTCCATTCCTGTGTCCCCTTTTTGTTTTCATCTTTTTAAACAGTAGCATGATATCAATTTGAAAATTAAGATTCAGACAAAAGAATGGCTTCTTTATTACCTCCTAATAGAAATCCTGAGTCTATTCTGTTTTGTTGACACTGATGTAAAAACCACCAAACGTTGCACCCCATAGATCCTCTTTCTTGGGTTTTTCAGCACACTTTTTTTCGATTGTTTCAATCTCCTTTGTCAGTGAACGAATCTTGGTATCCATATGTACATATTCCCTTTTAAAACTTTCCTTAAGCATTTCTTCTTGAATCTACAAAATAAAAAAGTAAACCCTGAAAATAAAACTCACTGAATATCAAGAGTTTTCCCTTAACAACCCTAGGAGCTAAGGATGTCTCTCTCTCTCTCTCTCTCTGTGTGTGTGTGTGTGTGTGTGTGTGTGTGTGTGTGTGTGTGTGTGTCTGTCTGTCTCTCTTTCCCCACAGTGTTCTTTGATGCATTTGTCTAATGTTTCCTCCTGATTCATAGGTAGTAAGAACATATGTGGTCCTAGCTCCCTGCAATTCTCTCAGGAAGGTGGGAGGAGCTGGCAAAGGCAGGCTCACAATTATCTTTGTGATATATCCCAGGCCCCATCCAGACTCACCTTCAGCTTGTGTTCCAGCTTCTTTTCCTGATCTCTGATCAGATTCTCTCTTTCCCTTTCCATCTTCTCCTGTAGTTTAGCCATATTTTCCTTGTAGCTTTTCTCTTGGGCCTCCATCTTTTGCTGCTGCTCCCTCTGTTGCTGTCTTAGCACCTCCCGCTCCTTCTCAGCTGCTTTCTTTGCAGCCCGCTCAGCTATTCCACATTTGTTTTAGGGAAGAAAAACATCAAGAATCAAGCCTTAACCCTAACCTCCTGGGATCAAAACCCAAACTGTCTCTGAATTTTTCCAGCGATCAAACCCAGGCACATGAGAGAATGACATGGAAATGTGCTGCCACACTGGCTATGACAAGACCTGACCTCTTGTTTTTCAGATTTAGCATCTTGTACATTCCAGTGTAGAACAGGAAGCTCCTTTCATAAAGATCTTCATGTCCATCAGTTAAGGTTTTCAGGAACCAACCCCCTCTTCTGAAAGCGTTACCTTCCCCAGTACCTGCTATGGCCTTCACTCCAGCAGTGAGAGCTTTGTCTGAGTGTAGGATAAATTTTTCTATAGCATCCTGGGACTGCAGGAATGTCTGGAAAACCTCATTTGCCTAGGAGACCAATAAACAAGTGGAATATGTCAAACAACAAAAGTCTATTCTCTTGTTACAGAAATTATTTTCTTCTAAATCCTGTAAAATTTCAATTATCTTCAAGATTCCTCTGTGTCTGTTCCTTCTTGAACCATAATAGCAAAGCCAATCTCACTTGTAGTGCTTAGAAAGATTTTATAGCATTCTGTCCTTGCTCTCCAGTTTTTTTTCTTTCACTGTGGGGCTTGAACTAATGACCTGGCTTCTCCTGACCTTTGTGCTCAAGACTAGCACCATACCATTTTGAACCACAATGCCACTTCTAGTGGTTAATTGGAGACAACCGTACCACAGACTTTCCTGGTGGCTATGAACTGCAATCCTCAGATCTCAGCCTGCTGCATAGCTAGGATTATAGGTGAGACACCAGCACCCAGCTTCCAGCTCTTTTTTTTGAAACAGAGAAATCCATTGCTATTCCAGGATATCAATGAGATTTACATGTACCTAAACTGTATAGCCTCTGTCTGGACACTGGTGGCTCAGACTTATAAATCATATCTAGTCAGAGACTGAGATATAAGGCATTCTCATTTGAAACAAGCCCAGGTAGAAAAATCCACAAGTATCTATCTCCAAAATAACCAGCAAAGAGCCACACTGAAAGCATGGGTCAAATGTGAGTGCACCAGACAAGAAAGCAAGCTGAACAAAAAATAGGAATCCTAGGCTCAAACCCAGTACCAAAATAAATAAATAGATGGATAGATAGACGGATAGATAGAAAGATGATAGATAAAGAGAGAGAGAGAGAGAGGTAAACTAATATCCCTACATTCTATTCTTCTACCAAGATACTTGTATTCTTCTTTTAAACTACATGGAATCCTCTGAAAATTCATCTTGACTTTCATTCTACTCTTGGAGATATCTTTCCTGAGCTAACTCTAGAGTTCTGTATGGCTATCCTATGAACTGTTTAACAGGTTTCCCGAGTACAGGCTCTAGGAATTTTCAACTTGTTAGCTTCCCTATGCCTCACATTTCTCAGCTACAAAACTTGGATAATGTTAGTAGTAATTTATAGGATATTTCTGAAATTCGAATTATACTTGTTCAAGTAAGATGAAATTACAGGTGCCTGAATATTCATGATATAAAATAGGGTGTTGAAATTGAGACATAGTGGTGCCTACTTCTAATCATAGCATTGTGGAGGCTGAAATGGAAGTGATATGAGTTGGAATATGAAACACCTTGAGTTAAATCAAACAAAAAGAAAAAACCCAAAATGAACCATAACACATAATTGTGAATATGTGTGAGCATTATTAACAGTCATATTGTTACCATATTAATACCATATTTATTTTTACTTGGTGTTCATGCCAGCATGACATACCTTATCTTGTTAAATTCAATTTAATATTTGGTTCTGAGGCAAGACTATCAGTTTTTGTGAATAGACCAAAGGGGTATCTTTAATTTTTAAATCTCATCAACTTGTCTAAGAGCCAATCGAATAATTTGGCCCATGAAAAAATTCTACTCTATCTGGGAGTTTCTGGTTTAAGAATAAATAATGTTGGATATAGAAGGAAAAATGCAGACTTTCTTCTCACAAGTGATTCTGTGTTCTTTAATAATGAGATTTTCTGATTAACTGCAATTCATCCCCTTATTCCTCACCTTCACCCCTCTCCTGGAAACTAGCTTGTAGTCCTGCTCAACCTTCTTCTTGCCTTCCAGGTAGAGATTATGCCCTCCAGGTATAGAGAAAGTGCCATTGGAAATGCTTTCTATTAAAGACTGGGAAATTTTCTCCAGCTCCATCTGGCAGTATTTAACAGATGCATCTTCATTCTGTTGGATGAAATCTTCCTTCTTTCTCTCTATGGTGTTCTGTTAAGACCATAGGAATACAGAACAAAGAAGGTATTAGAAAGAAAGTCTATGGTGATCTACCTGGAGAAAGTAAGGTGAAGGCCTAAGTACACATTGGGACAGAGAAAAACTGCCTGGGTAATATTGATAAATCCCTGAACATTCTGGGAGCCAGGCTCATTCTCTATAAAATGATGGGATTCACTCACAGTACACACATAATTCTTTTAACAGCCCAGTGATGAACAACAATAAAGCCATAAAATAAGCAATGTCAAGTGGAACGTGGCTAAAAGGACAGTTATCTTAGGATGTGTGTTGCAAAGATGAAAATGCATACATTAAAAATGTATGCAATTATCACTGAAGTTTCTCATATGTTCATACTTTTGGAAACATTCATTAATTCACACAATGCACATATAGGCACATATGAAAAGTGCTGTGTTGTGCTTTTATCACAACAGCAACTTGATTGTAGAGCCTGAAGTTATGACCTCATATGAATGCCCTGAAAGAGCACTTGTGGGCTTATCCAATATCCACACACTATACTTACGATAAACAGGATAGTATGTCATATGTCCATAATGGTATATCATAAATATATAAATGCAATTTGGCTTTTTTTAATGCTGTTCGTGGGGCTTGACCTCTGGGCTCTGTTCCTGAGCTTTTTGCTCAAGGCTAGCACCATTTGAGTCACACCAGCACTTATGCACTTCGGCTGTTTAATTGAAGACAACAATATCATGGGCTTTCCTACCCAGATTGGCATTGAACCATGATCTTAGTTCTCAGTCTTCTGAGTAGGTAGGATTACTGTATGAGCTACTGTGCCTGGGTTTTTTACTTGCCAACCATTTTGTAATTTATTATGCAACAATAAAAGATAAATGTCTGGTACCCGTCAGCCTATAGGAATTTTCACACTCATAAAATTCCAGGCTCCTAAAAGTACAGATAGGAAATGATCAATAGGATTAAAATGATGAACATAAGCATTGTCTCAAAAGGAGAAGACGTCATGAAAGGCAGACCAGGAGCGGACATCGTACCATCAGATCCTTTTGAAACTCCCACTTGTCATCCTTGAATGATAACTCCATGAAGACTGCGATGGCTTCTCTTTCACAGGCCGCATGCACATCCAACAGCTCTTGGAAGTCCTCAGTGGGGAGCCTCAATTGCTGAGCCATGTGCTGGCTGTAGTGGTCGGCTGCCTTCTGCACAGTTGCTGAGTTCTCTCACTGGGCCAGGGTAGTCACAGCGTTTTCCAATCATGGCACTGCTCCACTGTTGATAGCACTGACATAAGTCTCCACCAGAGTCCCCAGTCCTGGGTGTGCCCAATATTTAAGGAGAAACGTCAAGTTACACTTCTGTTTTATTCTACAATTAGCATTCTGAAAAACATTAAGACTTTAAACAACTTTCACGCTTTTTGGTGATATCATGGCTTGAACTCAGGACCTTGAGCTTACTAAGCAGGTGCTATATGAATAGAACCATGCCACCAACACTTTTTGCTTTTTTTCCAGTCCTGTGGCTTGAACTCAGGGCCTGGGCACTGTCCCTGAGCTTCTTTTGCTCAAGGTTAGCACTCTACCCCTTGAGCCATAGTGCTACTTCTGCCTTTTTCTGTTTATGTTGTACTGAGCAATCAAGCCCAGGGCTTCATGCATGCTAGGCAAGCACTCTACTACTACACCTACATTCCTAGCCCACTTTTGCTTTGAAATTATTTTAAGGATAGCATCCTATGTATATACCTGTGCTATCATGAATTGTGAGCCTCCTATTTATGCTTTCTGCATATCTGTGTTAATAGGCACAAGCCACCATGCCTAGTTACTGATTGAGGTAGCTTCTTCATGATTTTTTGCCCTACATTACCCCAATTTTTATCTTCCCAATCACTGATTCCTGAATAGCTGATATGAAATCCTTTATCTTATTTGACAAAGTCTACTTCTGGTAGTACTGTTTTTCCTATTCATTATTTTTCTTCAGGCTCTTAATTCACACATTACAATTAGTTCATGATAACCACCAATATGATCAGTGTATTGTCCAGAGAATTCCATATAAAGTTAAAAAAAGAGCAGAAGACACAATGAAAGTGAATGAAGTTTAAAAATGAAAACAATTATCTATCTTTTGGAACACAATTCTAAATAACAATGAAAATCTGCATGTACAGTTAACAAGAATTTCATGACAGAACCATTTCCTTTTTAACACACACACAGACACACACAAGCACACAGACACACACACACACACAGACACACACACACACACACACATATATGTCTAATAATACTCTCCAGATTGGTTACACTTACATGAGTAAGGTAATTAGTACATTTTCTATCAAGTATTATTTCCTCCTCATCCCTTTCCTCCCCACCAACTCCAACTCATAGCGCCCACCACTGAAGTTGTAAAGTTCATTTTCAACATAGTATCTTGTACATCTCATTGCTACAATGGGTCAACCTGTATCCATATTCCAGGGCATCGGAATCAAACACAGTGAAAATAGGGGTTATAACATGGGGGAAGAACATACAAAAGAAACAAAAAAATAACCTGGTACACTATAAATACATTAAAAACAACAGCAAGGAAAATAAAAACCACTTGTGTCCCTATCTTGGGGTTCATTTCACTTAGCATCATCTTATATGGTCATATGTACATTGGCTTTTGATCTTTTCTGCTTGTCCTAGACATATACTATTTGTTGCAAATAAGGGAAGCTTTGGGACCTATGTTTCTTTGAGCCTGACTTACTTCACTTAATATATATTTTCCAATTCTTTCCATTTCCTAACAAATGGGGAAATGTCATTTTTTTTGATGGAGGCATAGAATTCCTATATATATACATATACATATATATATATATATCACATTTTCTTGATACATTCATCTACTGAGGGTATCTGGGTTGGTTTCAAATCTTAGCTATGGTGAATAATACTGTGAAAAACCAGGTTATTTGAAACTCAAAAAATTAAATCCCCCAACAACAAATCCTCAAATAAACAACTGCCCAATAAATAAGTGGGCTAAAGACTTAAAGAGAAAATTCTCTGAAGAAGAAAGAAGGATGGGCAATAGACACATGAAGAAATGTTCAACATCCCTAGCCATAAAGAAATGCAAATCAAAACACCATTAAGATACCACCTCACTCCAGTTAGAATGGCAAAAATCAAGAACTCTAACAACAACAGATGCTGGAGGGGATGTGGACAGAAGGGAACCTTACTTCATTGTTGGTGGGAATGTAAACTTGTTCAACCACTTTGGAAAGCAGTATGGAGGTTCCTCAAAAGACTTCACATAGAACTCCCCTATGACCCAGCAATCCCACTTTTGGGCATTTACCCAAATGTTTACAAACAAGACCACACTAAAGCTACCAGCACAACTATGTTTATTGCAGCTTTATTTACCATAGCTAAGATGTGGAACCGACCCAGATGCCCCTCAGTAGATGAATGGATCAAGAAAATGTGGCATATATACACAATGGAATTCTTTGCCTCCATCAGAAAGAATGACATTGCCCCATTTGTTAGGAAATGGAAAAACTTGGAAAAAATTATATTAAGTGAAGTAAGCCAGGCCCAAAGAAACATAGGTCCCATGGTTTCCCCTTATTTGCAATATCTAGTATATGTATGAGTCAAGCGGAAAAGGTCAGATAATGTGATGTTAGGAAAATGAACCCATAGATATGTATTTTAATGTTTTTTTCTTTCATGCATATGTTTCTAACACATTTATAAGATTATTTCTTTGTTGCTTTGTATGTCCCTCCCCCACAGTATAACCCCTGCTTTTACTATATTTGATGTCAGTATAACTTGTGGAGGAGATGGGGAAAAACAAGTCATTTAAGGATACAGGTGGACCTGTAGCAACAATGAGAAGTACAAGTTGTCATGTCCAAAATGAGCTTTACAATGTCGGTGCGGGGAGGGGGGGGAGGAGAAGGATTGGGATTGGGGGGTAGGGGCGAGGCTGGGAAGGGATGTGAAGGGTAAACAAAGGAGGAGGCTGCAATGCTTGGTAAGAAATGTATGCATTATCCTGCCCATGTAATTGTAACCTCTCTGTACAGTATGTTCACAAATAAAAAGTAAAAAAAAAAACTTAGTTGTGCTGGTAGCTTTAGTATGGCCTTGTTTGTGATTATTTGGGTAGATGGCCAAAAAGTGGGATTGCTGGGTCATAGGGCAGCTCTATGTGGAGTCTTTTGAGGAACTTCCATACTGCTTTCCAAACTGGTTGAACAAGTTTACACTCCCACTAACAATGCAGTAGGGTTCCCTTTTGGCCACATTCCCTCCAGCATCTGTTGTTATTAGAGTTCTTAATTATAGTCATTCTAACTGGGGTGAGGGGGAATCTCAACGTTGATTTCATTTGTATTTCTTTTATGGCTAGAGAGGTTGAGCATTTCTTCATGTGTCTATTCACTATTCTTATTTCCTCTTCAGAGAAGTTTCTCTTTAACTCTTTAGCCCAGCTATTGCTTTCTTTTCTGATCTTATAAATCTTTCGGCTTTTACTAAAGCCACTTCTGTAGCTAGGATTTAACTGAATTTTGATTTTAAACTTCCAATGAACCTTTAGGAACTTGGCATCTTATTTTCTTCATACCTACTTTAAATTTACAAAATATATTTCTGTACATACAGAATACTTGTCCTAGTTACTTAACCTAAAATACAGGTGTTGATCTTTAGTATCAGTCAGCTCTTACATGATCAGTGGAATAGTTTCTTAAGATATATTCTATCTCAATAAAGCTTCATGTAGAGAAACAATAAATAGAAAAGATGAAAGCATTAACTACTATTTTTATATGCTTAAATACAAACATGTAATAAAAGCTTTGTTTCAGGGAATTAAGAATAGAGGTAAGTCCAGGAGCAAAGAGCACTCACGTTTCCCAGTGACAATAATTCCCTCTCTTAAAGTCTTGGGTTTTGCATTGGCAAAGATGTAGGAACAGAAGTTTTTGGATTGTACTTGGAAAGTGAAATCCATCAGGTCTTCTGGCAAGCCTTCAATATAAGCTAAGAGTTTTTTTTCTTTTGTAGGTCTATCAAAGACAAAACATTTGCGTTTTCGAAAGAAATGCTTGATACACTCCTTAAGCACATTGGCATTCTGGATTTTCAAACTCATACCTGTAAATAAAAGGAAAAAATGGGTTGTTGGAAGGGCAGCCATCAGACAAGGTGTTGAGTGTTTTCATTTCCATAGATTTTACCTCACTGTTTTAAAACCTCCTTCAGCCTAATCACATAATACTTCACTGCAAACCGACCTTGTGCACAGAGGAAAAAGACAACAAGTAATTGAAGATTAGGTATCTATCTGTCCACAAAGGGGGAAATTGATTAACCTTCCTAGTTCTGGTGAAAGTCTCATGAGTTAAGAATTTAACAAATGTTTATTGGGTGACTAGTAAAGCAAAATGGTTAGAAGTAGTTTTCTGATTCTACTGTATCTTTGTCAGAAATTAAATGTGAGGCTTAAAATTACACCAGCAATGGATAAGATGCTACTAGGAAAAATGTTGCAAAGAAGATACATAATATTCAGATCAGAACAGAAGAGCTGTTACAAACACACACACACACACACACACACACACACACACACACACACACACACACACACACACATGTATAAGAACCTCCCACAAATTGATTAAAGATTACTTTCACTGAATTTTTTTAATTTTTATTTTTACTGTGAAAATACCATACAGAGGGGTTACAATTACATGGGCAAGGTTCACTGAAAATTTTGAAGAGTAAAGTTAACTAAGATATAGAGTGAAGATCTTTAGCATAGGACTGTTCACTGGAATATTAAAACTGGTTTCTATGCGAGAGCTTGTTTAGCCTCTAGCTTCTCCTCTGTCATCTTCCTCTGGATGCTAGAGTGGAGATCTCTTAATTCTCTAAATTAAGGAATGAGGCTTTACAGAGACAATGTAAACACCTGCTGCATAAGAATTAATCAATAAATGTGGAAAGATTGAATAAAATAATATCTAAAAATATTGATAATCTTTTAAAATGCCTGAAACACTCCACTTTGATAATATGGTACATTTAAAAAGTATGAAATACTTAATTCATTAAGTATAAGGCTGACAAAGAAGAGAGTCATATCATAGGGAAGGTAAATACAAGATTGACCAAAGAAATATCAGGGCTTTTTCTTCAGTTGTCACTGCATGATATTCCTCCATTGAGGAATGTCAATGAGCTAGATACTAGAAAAATATAATGTGGAAAATAACTATGATTTAAAAATTGACCCTTTTCATTACATATAATTCTATGCTAAAAAGGTTAATTTTTTTTTACATTAAGCACTTACTTTTAAAAATAAACTTAATAGGAAGTAAAGCTGTGGCTCAAATGTAGAGCACTCGCCTTGAGCAGAAGAGCTCAGGATCAGCGCCCAGGCCCAGAGTTCAACCCCCATAACTGACAAAAAACAAACAAAAAATTAAAAATTAATGTATGGACCTTTCAATATCATAGGATGGATTATAATATGGATAATTTTTCTTTTTTGGGGGGAGAGGGTCCAATGGTGGTCCTGAACTCTGGGACTGGGCGCTGTCCCTCAGCTCTTCAGCTCAAGGCTAGTGCTCTACCACTTGATCCACAGAGCCACTTCCGGCTTTTTTTTCTGTTTATGTGGTGCTGAGGAATCGAACCCAGGGCCTCATGCATGCAAGGCAAGCCCTCTACCACTGAGCCACCTTGCCAGCCTGAGGGATAATTTTTCATGGTATAAAGTGAGCTTAAGTAATTTGATCCAGTATTTATGCCCTTGTTAGTGATTTTATATTCTACTTGAAGATTTTCAAATGATAACTCTAGAACAAAACTTCAAGTGTTTATGACATATAATCCATGAGAATTGATACAATTCTCTAAAACATTTGCTTACATGTACTGTTTCATTTAATGCTCTCTTGAAATACATTTAACTTCTTTAGGTATGAGACTTTTTTTCATATACAATAATAGAGGACTATAAAGAAGAAATAGAGTCATTACATTTAAAAAAAACCAGTCGCCTTTCAATAATCAGTGTATCATATTATAGCATACACACCCAATGGTGACTGAATCTTCCCTGCCACCCCCCACCCTGCCGCCCAGGGGCCTCCCTCTGATACCTGGAATAAACTTTAAGGCATTCTCTAGGTATTCATCCTCTGTGATGGGCTGGCCATTTAACTTCAGCTCCAGAATGAAATCCCGAACAGCCCAGACAAAGTCTGGAAAGAAACTCACAAATTCATCAGAGTCATCCATTTCATCAGACTTCTTAGTGGACTTTACCCTGATTAGCTCTCTTAGTTCAGTTACATAGCTGAGATCTTAGCTAAGGATTGAAAAGCAAAATACATCATAAACAAGTTTAAGATCTCACCTACAAACCCACTGATAATATTCCATTTTGTGTTATGTACCCTTCCTCAACCAGGAAAACCGAGTTACTTCAAGAAACAAGGTTAGCACTTTGGAAAGCAGTATGGAAGTTCCTCCAAAGACTACACATAGAGCCCCCATATGACCCAGCAATCCTACTTTTGGGCATTTACCAAAAAGATAAAAAAACAAGGCCATACTAAGGATACCAGCAAAACTGTATATTGCAGCATTATTTATCATAGCTAAGATATGGAACCAAACCAGATGCCCCTCAGTAGATGAATGGATCAAGAAAATGCTATATATATGTGTGTGTGTGAATTTTATGCCTCCCTTCAGAAAGAATGACATCACCCCAATTATTACGCCCAAAGAAACATAGGTCCCATGGTTTCCTTTAGCTGCATCAAATAGTGTATGTCTAGGACAAGCAGAACAGGTCAAACGCTATGTACATATGACCATATAAGATTATGTTAAGCAAAATGAACCCCAAGATAGAGACACAAATATATTTTTTCTTTCTTGCTATTGTTGCTAACATATTTAAAATATACTATGTGATTTTTTTGGTTTCTTTGTATGATCCTCCCCCATGGTATAACCCTTGTTTTCATTGTATTTGATTCCGATGCCCTGCATCTTGTATATACACTTCTCTAATTTGTGGAGGGGAAGGGAAAAACCAAAATGCTTCAATAGGTATACCGGTTGACCCATTTTAACCATGAGATGTAGAAGACACTACGTTGAAAAATGAACTTTACAATTTAGGTGGAGGGATAGGGGGAGTGTAGTTGTGAGGGAAGCAGTGGTAGGGGGAAAACAATGGAGGAGGCAACAATGATTAATAGGAAATGTACTCATTAACTTGCTCACCCTCTGTGCAATATCTTTACAATTAAAAACAAAGAATTAACAAAGTAATAAAAGAAGAGCTACAAAATAAAAACTAAAAAAAGAAACAGGGTTAGTTATCATTTTCCTAAACTCAATACGGCATGACTATTCTTTTCCAGGAAGGATACGACAGCTGCTCCAGGGCTTGCTGGTTGATGGTTTCCATACTGTTGTAGACAAAGGTGCTGCTGAGTAGAATGGACAAGGCAAAGATCCATGAGTCATTCTTAGGATTACCCTAGAGAACACATGAGAACAAGGGACAGTGAAGTTTACTTGTGTCATTCTTTCATTTATTGTTCATTTAGGACTACAGTTGAAATAGAGAATACAGAGAAGACCAAAATTGAAAATCATATCCTTAGTTTTGGGGCTAGGAAGGTGGCTCAGTGGTAGAGTGCTTGCCTTGCATGAAGGAGTCCCTGGGTTCAATTTCTCAGCACCACATCAGCAGAAAAAGCTGGAAGTGGCATTGTGGCTCAAGTGGTAGAGTGCTCGCCTTGAGCTGAAGATCTCAGAGAAAGCACCCAGGCCCAGAGTTCAAGCCCCATGACCAACCAAAAAAAAAAAAAAAGAAAAGAAAAACAAAAAAACCTATGTTTTTACTTCCTTTTCATCATTAACAGTGATTTTCCTCAAGTATTGGTTTCCTTAGGGTGAAGGTATTGTAAATGTGCATAAAATAGTTTCTACAGCAACTATATACAGGAGACCACACTATTAAAAAAACCATCATATATACTGTATATAAATAAATGCAACATTACAATGTCGGTCAGGGGGGAAGGGAGGGGAGAAGAAGGGTTAGGATTGGGGGGGTGGGTGGAGGCTGGGAAGGGATGTGAAGGGTAAACCAAAGGAGGAGGCTGCAATGCTTGGTAAGAAATGTACGCATTATCCTGCCCATGTAATTGTAACCCCTCTGTACAGTATGTTCACAAATAAAAAATAAATAAATAAATTTAATAAAAAAATGAAACATATGTGCACATATATCTAAGATGATCATCTCTGCCAATAATACACTAAAATCTTATTGTGTGAGAGAAAAGTTGACCATTTTAATAAATAGGAAAAATGATTTACATATGTGAGTGTCTCACTGGTATAATACCTGTTGTTTCAATGTGCTTCATTTATTTAAAAACCTGATAGAAGTAGAGATTAAAAGATCACACACATGGTAAAACTAATAGTAGACACATGAGAAATATTATAAAGTATAAGCCATACATATGTATCACATACTCATATCAATTGGCCGAAGCAGTGAGCATGTGTAAAGGGCTGAAAGATAGAGCCAGAATCAAGATTCAGGATGAGATGGATCATGAAGCATAAAAAAATAGAACTATGGGGGCTAGGAAGGTGGCTCAGTGGTAGTGAGCTTTCCTTGCATGCCTGAGGCCCTGGATTCGATTCCTCAGCACCACATAAGCAAAAAGAAAAAAGCCGGAAGTGGCGCTGCGGCTCAAGTGGTACAGTGCTAGCCTTGAGCTGAAGAGCTGTGGTACAGCACCCAGTCCCAGAGTTCAGGCCCCACGACCGGAACCCCCACCCAAAAAAAGAAAAATAGAACTATGTACTACTCAATTCCCACCAAGTTACAGAGGAGGTGAATAATTCTAGACAAAAAACAATTTATACTATGATATTAGATTTAAACTCCTCTTGGCCTCATAAGTGAGTGCTGAGATGTCCATATCCCTAGGAAATAGTCTCTGGCCCATATACCTAAATTATATGGCCACTTTTGGACATCTATAGCACGTGTACTGGTTATACAAAATGTTTGCTGGCTCCTGAATTAGGTCTTTCACTTTTAATGATGGATCTATAGAATATAGGATAGGGACATAGAAGTGACATCTTTAGTGAATATTTACTACATTGTATCATACTATCAGCTGCAAATAAAATTTCACCATAACAAAGACAACAAACTAAAAGAACTCTCAATATCCTAAGATGGAACAAAGCAAAAACAAGGTATAGAGACCAGAGTCCAGCTCAGTGGTAAGCATATAACTAGTATGTATGCAAGGCTCTTCTTTGTTCAATCCCCAATACCTTGCAGAAAAGCATAAATCAAAGCATAAATAGACTTTCTTTTATACTGATATGACTGCATCAATGAGCAGCTGACCGAGTAGAGAAAAACCCTTCCTTACAGAAGGTGTAGATGCAACCTGTGTCACAGGTAGAGTTTAATATCACTACCATCTCACATTAAGATAGCTATAATAGGTTGAAGTTGTAGCACTATTGTAGAACACTGTCTAAGAAGCACAAAACCCTGACTTTGATGCCCAAGAGTAATAAAAAAAAAGGAAGAATGGCTTAGACCTAGTAACCCACTTCCAAAAAACAGTCAGAAAAAGGATAGTTTTTTTAAGAAGAATAATACAACAAATATTGGGGTTTATCAGAGTAATGCAAAAAAACAATTTAGCCTCAATTCATAACTGGATTTGTAGTTTAGGGAACTGAAGTAAAAAGTGGATATTTAATTAAGGTGATACCTGGTAAGTTAAAAAACAAACCAAAGGAGAATTATCCATGATTTTGATTTACCTTCTCCACATTACCCAGACCCTCAGTGTCCAGAAGGACCAAGGTGAAATTTGGTTTCATTGGGTGCGTCACACACGACATCCAGATGCCTTTTGTTTGAGGTCTCACTGTTCTGCCCACAGGGAAACCTGTAACTAAAGGGAAAAAAATAATATGAGTGAGTTTTAAGTTCTGAGAATCTAATATTGTGAGATATTCTAAGATAATGAGCTAATAGAGATGATGTAAAATAAAAAGAAGGGAGCCTTCATAAGCAGAGGATTAATAGAACTAGGGACATATTTTCTGGAAATCAAGTACCAAATAAAATGACCTTATTTTAAAAAATCCCCCACATTGATCAAGATGCATTGCATTCATAAACTGTTTTGTTGAATGGCAATGTCTTTGTACAATGACTTGAAGATAAGAAAAATGAAAAAAAATAAATAAAATGAGGGGGGCCGGGACCAGGCCTGGGGATGTGGGGCCTGAGCAACACAACCAACTCCTCCCAACTGAAGTCAAAAGTTGAGCATACGCCTGAGCAGAGAGGAGAGAAACAGGGAACTGCACCCCCTGTGAAGCACACCTGTGACAACAAAAGACCCAGGGGCTCAGGACAAGAGAAGCCCAAACCCCACCAGAATCCAACCCATATATTCTAGGCTGGGAATTGGACAACACAGGCCACCAGTACCCGATAGTAGGCAAGAGCTCAGGCTGGTAAGGTGGCTCAGCAGTAGAGTGCTTGTCTTGGGTGCATGAGGCCCTGGATCTGATTCCTCAGCACCACATAAGCAGAAAGGGCCAGAAGTGGTGCTATGGCTCAAATGGTAATGTACCAGCCTTGAGCTGAAGAGCTGAGGGACAGAGCCCAAGCCCAGAGTTCAAGCCACAACCGGCCAAAAAAAAAATCAGGAGCCCATAGCAGATTACAGCATCTGGAAGAGTGCATCCAGAACATCCGATCTTGCCAAGAGTACCTGTAGGAGCAAACACAAGCAGTTTAGGCTGCTCAACCCTTCCAAAGTCGGGAAATGCCAGTGATCTACATCAGAGAGCCGAGAACCCTATGTGGGTCAGACAAGCAGCAGGAGGATGGCCCCCAACAGATCCGAGATCAGGTAAAGATTCTACCAATACAGAAACAGCAACCGAGCAAAGATAGACACCTATTGACCAAAACAAAATTTCAGATTAGTCTCCAATAATCCCTGAATCCCCATGCGAAAAACACAGAGAAAAATTACAAGGTTTATCAACACCCAGGATAGCAAGCTATCCCCAATAGCCAGCAGGCACCCAGGGGAGAACCCCAGTGGGAGCCAAGCAGGAATGGAAGATAAAGGCTATATCCAAGAGATGCTGGAGGCAATGACTCAAGAAATTGAAAGAACACAGGGTCAAAATATCGAAAGAGATGCAGGATATCAAACACAAGGTACAAGCAAAAATAGAGGCAGTACATACCTCATTAAGAGGTGAGATCAGTACTTTGAGAACCAACATCGAATCCATAAATGAGTCAATTTACTCCATACAAACCACAATGGAAGCTACAGTTAACAGAGTGAATGAAATGGAATGTAGACCGTCAGATACAGAAGACAGAATACACCAACTGGAAATCACTTAAATTATGCCAAAGGGAAATTCAAGAGCAAGCAGATAATTCCAAGAAATTTAACCTTCATATAATTGGAGTGGACAAAGGTGAGGAAGATCAAAGCAAGTGAATGCAACACCTATTCAACAAGATAATCGGTGAAAATTTCCCCATCTCAAAAAAGAACATCTTACCTACATAACAGAAGCATATAGAACACCTAACAAGCAAGAACCCAAGAGAAACACTTCCAGACACATTATAGTAACAATGATAGATCTGAACTATAAGGAAACAATCTTGCATGCAGAAAAATGAAGAAGGAACTATACTACAATGGGGAAAAAATTAGAATCACTGCAGATCTCTCCACACAAACACTGAATGCAAGAAAGGCCTGGGAAAGTACCATATGAGCCCTGAGAGGCAATAACTGCCAACCCAGATTGATATACCTGGCAAAGCTAGCATTCACATTCGATGGAGAACTGAAAATTTTTAATAGCAAAGAAAAACTAAATGAATACATAAACATTTAGCCAGCATTACAAAGAATACTAAGAGGGAGAACACAACCTGAAGAAAGCAACCAGGAACTGGGACCTGCACCCAGACCGGCATTACTAGAAGTAACTGCGCAAGCACAGGAGGAAAGTAAAGAAGAAAAACTGAGGAAAACAGGGAATGACAGGGACCACAATGCATCTCTCTATACTATCTCTTAATATTAACGGGCTTAATTCACCAATCAAAAGAAAATGAACTGCAGATTGGATCAGAAAACATGACCCAACCATCTGTTGCCTTCAGGAGACCCACCTCTCAGCCAAACATACAAACAAACTCAGAGTGAGGGGTTGGAAAAGGATCTACAAATCAAATGCCCCCAGTAAGAAAGCAGGTGTAGCTATCCTGATATCTGACAAAATAAACTTTTCCTTAAAACCAAACAAAAAGACATGGACAAACACTACATATTAATACAGGGAACAATCCAAGAGGAGGATATTACCATCATCAACTTATATTCCCCAAACACTGGTGCACCCAAATATGTTAAGCAAATACTCTCAAACTTACAGAATAAAATAGATCCCAATACGATAATACTAGGAGATTTTAACACCCCACTCTCTCCAAAGGACAGGTCTACCAACCAGAGGATTGGCAAAGAAGCTACCGAATTAAGTGAGGCCATACTTCAAGAGAAACTAACTCACATCTACCGAGTATTTCACCCTAAAACAACACAGTACACATTCTTCTCAGAAGCTCATGGAACTTTCTCCAAAATAGACCATATCCTAGTTCATGCAAGGAACTTAAGCAAATACAAGGGGATCGAAATAATCCCCTGTATCCTTTCTGACCACAGTAGAATCAAGCTAGTTCTCAATAACAAAGCAGACCACAGAAATTACTCTAATACATGGAAGTTGAACAGCACACTTCTTAGCAATGCCTGGGTAATGGAAGAGATCAAAGAAGAAATAAAAAATTTCCTACAACTAAATGAAAATGAAAATACCTCTCAAAGAAACTTGTGGGACACAGCAAAAGCAGTCCTGAGGGGCATATATATTGCCCTCAGTGCCCACATCAAGAAAATAGAGACAGATCAAGTAAATAATCTCATGTTGCAAATAAAACAGCTAGAAAAACATGAAAAAAATGGAACCTAAAGTTACTAGATGGAGCCAGATAACCAAACTAAGGGCAGAGATTAATGAATTAGGGAATCGGAAAACCATAGCCAAAATTAACCAAACAAAAAGCTGGTTCTTTGAAAAAATAAGTAAAATTGATGGACCATTGGCAAGATTAATTTAAAAAAGAAGAGAGGAAACCCATGTTAACAGGATTAGGTATGCCACGAGAAAAATCACAACACATATCCAAGATATCCAAACAATCTCAATGGACTACTTTCAAAAGTTATACTCTCTAAATGAAGAAAATCTGGCAGAAATGGGTGCATTTTTATATAAATACAAGCAAAGAAGAAGTAAATAAATTAAATAAGCCAATATCCTACAAAGAAATACAGGAAGCAATCAGAAGTTTTCCAACAAAAAAAAGCCCAGGATCAGATGGATTCACAGCAGACTTCTATAAGACCTTTAAAGAAGAACTAATACCCATACTCCTCAAGCTCTTCAGAGAAACAGAGAAGGAGGGAGCTATCCCAAACTCATTCTACGAAGCCAATATCACACTCATCCCCAAACCAGGCAAAGACACAACAAAAAAGAGAATTACAGGCCAATTACCTTGATGAACACAGATGCAAAGATCCTTAACAAGATTCTAGCTAACAGAATCCAGAAACACATAAATAAAAACATACACTATGACCAGGTAGACTACATCCCAGAGATGCAGGGATGGTTTAACACACATAAGTCAATAAATGTAATCCAACACATCAACAGAGCCAAGGTGAAGAATTACATGATTATCTCCACAGATGCAGAAAAGGCCTTTGATAAAATTCAACATTCATTCATGCTAAAAGCTCTGGAGAAAATAGGAATAGAAGGAACATTTCTTAAAACAATAAAAGCCATTTATGAAAGACCAATAGCCAATATTATACTTAATGGGGAAAAGCTACAACCAATTCTTTTAAAATCAGGAACAAGACAAGGATGCCCACTGTCTCCACTCCTTTTCAATATAGTCCTGGAACCCTTAGCCAGGGCAATAAGGCAAGAAAAAGACATTAAAGGGATCCACATAGGGAAAGAAGAAGTTAAACTATCCCTTTTTGCAGATGACATGATACTATACCTTCACAATACCAAAAACTCCATCCCCAAACTCTTGGAAATCATAAATCACTTAGGCAAAGTAGCAGGATACAAAATCAACCCACAAAAATCAGTTGCCTTCCTGTACACTGACAATGTACAAGTAGAAAGGCAAATAAAGGGAACAACCCCACTCACAATAACCTCCCAAAAAATAAAATATTTAGGAATTAACCTAACCAAAAATGGAAAAGAACTGTTTAATGAAAACTATAAAAAGTTAAAGAAAGAAATTGCAGAAGACACTAAGAAATGGAAAGACCTCCCATGCTCATGGACAGACAGACTTAATATAGTGAAAATGGTAATACTGCCAAAATTAATGTACAAATTCAATGCAATTCCTATTAAAATCCCAATGACGTACATCTCTGAAATGCAGAAAACAGTCCAAACATTCATATGGAACAACAAACGACCTAGAATAGCCAAAACAATTCTAGGAAATAAAAACAACATGGGAGGGATATCCATGCCGAACTTCAAACTCTAATATAGAGCTACAATAACAAAGACAGCATAGCACTGGCACAAAAACAGACCTGAAGACCAATGGAATAGAATAGAAGATCCAGAAATAAATCCACAGGCCTACAGTCAGCTGAGATTTGACAAAGGAGCCAAAGACATACAATGGAAGAAACACAGCCTCTTCAACCACTGGTGCTGGGAAAACTGGGCGGACACATGCAGAAACTAAAAGTGGACCCCAGCCTATCACCATGCACCAACGTCAATTCAAAATGGATTAAAGACCTTAACCTTATACCTGAATCTCTGAAACTACTTCAGGGCAGAGTAGGAAAGACACTTGAACTTATAGGCACAGGAAAAAACTTCCTGAATAGAGTCCCAGGGTCAAAAAAATTGGAGAGAGACTCTACAATAAATAAAATAAAAAGCTTAAAATAAAAAGCTTGTGTACAGCTAAAGCTATCGCAACCAAGCTAGAAAGACAACCAACTAATTGGGAAAAATATTTACCAGCAATATATCAGACAAGGGGTTAATATCCAGTATATACAGGGAATTCAAGAAACTAATCCCTCTCAAACCTAACAAATCAATTACTAAATGGGCAAGAGAACTAAAGAGAGACTTCTCAGATGAAGAAATAAAAATGGCAAAGAAACACATGAGGAAATGGTCACCATCCCTGGTTATGAAGGAAAAGCAAATAAAGACAACCCTGAGATACCACCTTATCCCAGTCAGAATGTTCCCCATCCACAAGTCAGCCAACGACAAATGCTGGAGGGGATGCAGAGAAAGAGGAACCCTATTACACTGCTGGTGGGAATGTACACTTATACAACCACTTTGGAAAGCAGTCTGGAGGGTCCTCAGAAAGCTTAAGATTGACCTCCCTTATGACCAAGTCAGACCACTTCTAGGCGTCTACCCTGAACAACAGGGACTAATATACAAGGACACATACACCTCCATGTTTATTGCAGCACTGTTCACAATAGCTAGGATATGGAAACAACCCAGATGCCCCAACACAGATGAATGGATCCAAAAATTGTGGTATTTGTACACAATGGAATACTATGCAGCCATTAGAAATGACAAAATAATGGCATTTGCAGGGAAATGGATGGAGCTAGAAGGAATCATGTTGAACGAGGTAAGCCAAGAGCAAAGAGACAAATGGTACATGGTCTCCCTGATAAGTGGATGCTAAATCCAAAATGTTAGGTGATAGAACAAAATTAACAGGACTTAAGAAACAAAGAACTCCCACTCATCTGGTTGAACAACTACTAAATATACCCATGCTGCTGATCACGTGTATAGTGTATTTGTGTACACCATTATATGTTATAGACTATGATAGACAATTTGCTCCAGGAAAGGTAGAATGAATTTGTGACTTTAAATGAACATCACTATCCCACAATACTGTGAATTTTGGGAAGTTATGTAATCACTTAATCACAATAATAATTTAAAAAACCACCAGAAAACTAGAAGTTGCATTATTGTTCAAGTGGTAGAGCATGAGCCTTGAGCTGAATTGCTCAGGGACAGCTCCCTGGCCTAGAGCTCAAGCCCCACGACTGACAAAAAAAAAAAAAAAGATCTTTCATGCGATTGTTTCTAACATATTTATAAGATTATGTCTTTGTTGCTTTGTATGTCTCTCCCTCATGGTATAACTCCTGCTTTCACTATGGATGATGTTGGTGCATGTGGAGGGGAAGGGAAAAAAAACAAATGGTTGAAACAAGCATACAAGAAGACCCATTAAAACAATGAGAATTACAAGTCCTTATGTCAAAAACTGAACTTTACAACTTTCCTGGGAGGGACGAGGCAGGGGACATATAAAGGGATGGGAAGGGGAAACAAAGGAAGAATTACAATGCTCGATAAGAAATGTACTCATTATCTGGCCCATATAATTGTAGCCCCTCTGTACAGGATTTTTACAATGAAAAAAAACGTTTATAAAAAAAACTATACATATTAGTATAGTATAATACTATATAGTATATATATAATACAATATATATAATTATTGCATATATAATATATACTATATGAAATAGTATTTATAGTATATATAGTATATGGTATATATACTATATATTATTTATACTACTATAATATTTATTATACATACTAATACTACACCTTAAGTTCTATGACAATTAAAATAATAAAATCAGTATTATTAGTAAAAAAAATAGAATAAAATAAAATGAAATGAAAATCACTTGCATTTAACAAAATAAGGAATACAAATGACAGTATGGGCAACAATTTTTGTACCTTATTTATAAGGCCTTTAGTTTGTAATTATAGACCCACTAAATTAGTAAAAATTATAAAGCATTCGTTTTTCTAGAAAATGAAATTTTTACAGGTTTCCTTATATCTCACAATCTTCCTTCATTTCACTTTTATAAACAAAGCATACTGGGTGATATTTGCATTGATTCTACAGCCTTAACAAAATTATGTCAGTGGGAGGAAGGAAATAATGACAGGAACTGAGTAGGTAAGATTGGATTGCACCAGAATACTATTCTTGAAGGTCACTAAACACAATAAGGAAAATTCCTGTTTTTTACAGGAGTAGGGTGAGACCTTATGAGTATGGATTTAAAATGATAAGCTTTCATGTCAATCTTAATGAACATTGCAAGTTTTTCCCTTAACAGGAGTCAGATTCTTCTTGATGGTACAACAAGCATGATTACCTTGCATTATCAAGGATCCCAGCAAATGCCTCCTGTCCTGGAAAACACTCACCTTGGTTGTGTCCTGCCAGGCGGTTCATCAGGTAGGATTTTCCTGTACGATACATTCCTACAATGGCCACCACCACCACAAGCTGTGTAATCGCTTCAAGAACCTTGACTGCTTCAGGGTTCACCATCAGCTTCTCTTTCTCATTTTCCACTAGACAAATGGGGGCCATCACAGTGGATTCTGATGCCATGTTAACCTGCAACCCCCCCCAAAAAAAAGAAGTAGAAGAAAGAATAAAAGATTAATAGAATACAAATCTAGTGGCAACCCCAGCAGCAAGTACAATCTCACTTGTAGTAAGTGTGTTAAGCTCTTTTTACAAAATTAATTTATTTTTAATAGATTTTTATCTTTTAGTTGCAGTAAAAAGGGGTTTCAATTCAACATGTCAGTTGTGAGAACAATGCATCTTGATCAACATTACCCTTCCTTCATTCTTCTCCATGTCTCCCAACCCCACTCATCCCCTCAATTTTCAACATAACAGCTCCTGGCCAAAATAGCTCATTGTCATAGGTACCATCCTATCAGTAAGGGAAAGGCTAGGCTAACTCTTTTTCAAGGATGTCTCTTAGATGACTCATTATTGCATAATAACTCTGCTCACACTCTGTTTGATAAAAATTGAATCTCCAATCACAAAGAAGGCTAAAAACATTTAGTCTTTCTAGTAGTCTGTTAAATATCTAGATGAATGCAAATGTTTTATTACAGTGGGGAAAAAAGAAGAAAAGAAATTGGAAGATGAAAGGTGTTCTCAGAGTAACCCTGAGGATCTCAAAAATCTTATAATATGCTGGTATAGAAAGCATACCACTATGGCAGCATAAGAATGGAAATACCATGATGGTTACATGAACAAGATATTAGTAGAATAAAACAAGGATGAACTAAAATAGAGTATAACATGACCAATGGGATAGAATTGAAAACCCAGAAATGAACCCACAAACCTATAGCCATCTAATCTTCAATAAGGAAGCTAAAATTTTAGAATGGAAGAACAACAGCCTCTTCAGTAAATGGTGCTGGCAAACGTAGTTAATCATTTGTAGAAAGCTAGATCCTTATATATCACCATGTACCAGAATCAACTCCAAATGGATCAAAAACCTCAGAGTCAAAACAGACACTCTGAAAACATTACAGGATAGAATAAGAAAAACCCTAGGTCTCCTTAGCGTAAGATGAAATTTTCTTAAAAGACACCCAGAAACAGAACAAATCAAAGAAAGGTTGGAGAAATGGTATTACATGAAATCTCAGAGCTTCTGCTTGGCAAAGGACATGGCTAGCAATATCAGTAGAAAGCCCACGGATTGGGAGAAGATCTTCACTAGCCATACAACAGACAAGGGTCTCATATCTAAAATATACCTGGAACTCAAAAACTTAAATCCCACAACAACAAATCATCAAAGAAACAACTGCCCTATAAATAAATGGGCTAAGGACTTAAGAAGAAACTTCTCAGAAGAGGAAAGAAGGATGGCCAATAGACACATGAAGAAATGCTTAACCTCCCAAGCCATAAAAGAAATGCAAATCAAAACAATATTGAGATACCACCTCACACAAGTTAGAATGGCTAGAATCAAGAACTCTAATAACAACAGATGCTGGATGGGATGTGGACAGAAGGGAACCTTACTGCATTGTTGGTGGGAGTGTAAACTTGTTCAACCACTTTGGAAAGCAGTATGGAGGTTCCTCAAAAGACACCACATAGAACTCCCCTATGAACTAGCAATGCCACTTTTGGGCATTTACCCAAATGATCACAAACAAGACCATACTAAATCTTCCAGCACAACTATGTTCATTGCAGCACTAATTACCATTGCTAAGATATTGAACCAACCCTGATGCCACTCAGTAAATGAATGGATCAAGAAAATGTGGTATATATACACAATGGAATTCTATGCCTCCATCAGAAAGAATGACATTGCCCCATTTGTTAGGAAATGGAAATACTTGGAAAAAATTATATGAAGTGAAGTAAGCCAGACCCAAAGAAACATAGGTCCCATGGTTTCCCTTATTTGCAATATCTAGTATATGTCTGAGTCAAACAGAAAAGGTCAGATAAGGTGATGTTAGGGAAATGAACCCTTAGATATGTATTCAAATGTTTTTTTTTCTTTCATGAGAATGTTTCTAACACATTTATAAGAATATTTCTTGGTTGCTTTGTATATCCCTCCACCACAGTATAACCCCTGCTTTCACTGTATTTGATGTCGGTATAATTTGTGGAGGGGAAGGGGAAAAACAGTCTAAATAGGGATTCAGGTGGCCCCATTGCAACAATGAGATGTACAATTACTTATGTCGAGAACGAACTTTACAACTTTGGTGCGGAGTGTGGGGGGAGAGCGGGGAGAATTGGGTGGGGGGGGTGGGGAGAGGAAGGGTAGGGATGGGAAGGACAAACAAAGGAGAAGGCTACAATGCTTGATAAGAAATGTACCCATTATCTTGCCCATGTAATTGTAAACTCTCTGTACAGTATTTTTACAATAAAAAATAAAATAAATTAAATTAAATAAAAATAAAAAGAAATAAACAGAAAAAATAGAAAAAAAGAAAATGTGGTATATATACACAATGGAATTCTATGCCTCCATCAGAAAGAATGACATTGCCCCATTAGTTAGGAAATGGAAAGACTTGGA
>NW_012267294.1:1809918-1821779 GCF_000151885.1 Dipodomys ordii | reverse complement strand
ACAATGGAATTCTATGCCTCCATCAGAAAGAATGACATTGCCCCATTAGTTAGGAAATGGAAAGACTTGGAAAAAATTATATTAAGTGAAGTAAGCCAGACCCAAAGAAACATAGGTCCCATGGTTTCCCTTATTTGCAATTACTAGTATATGCCTGAGTCAAGCAGAAAAGGTCAGATAAGTTGATGTTAGGGGAATGAACCCCAAGATAAGGATTCAAATGGATTTTTTTCTGTTTTTTTTTTCTTTTCATGAAACTGTTTCTTACATGTTTATAAGATATTTTCTTTGCTGCTTTGTATGTCCCTTCTCCATGGTATAACCCCTGTTTTCACTGTATTTGATGTTGGTATAATTTGTGGAGGGAAAGGGAAAAACAAACTGTTTAAATAGGGATACGGTGGACTCATTGCAACAATGAGATATAGAAGACGTTATGTCTAAAACGAACTTTACAAATTTGGCTAGGGGTTGCGGGGGGAGGGGAGAGTGTGGTGGGGGCAGATGGGAAGGGGTGGGAAGGGGAAACACAGAGGAGGCAACAATGCTTGATAAGAAATGTACTCATTACATACCAAGCATTGTTGCCTCCTCTGTGTTTCCACAACAACAGTATTTCCACAACAACAAAAAAAGAATATAACATGAGCCAAAATAATTCTAATAAAATGATGCAAATTAGAGTACCCGTATTTCAGAGCCATATTTTCAGTAAAGGATTTTATGCAGTGTATCACACACATTATTACCTCTTGTCATTAGAAATTCTACAGTTGGCTTTGAAGGATTTAAATACTACATAATATTTGTGGGATATATCAAATCCTGCCTATTATATAAACTTCAGTATGTACCAGGTCTAGAAGAGTGAAATTCTAAATGAATAAGGTACTGGCTTTGGGTAGATTCAGTTCCATGGCTCCCAGCCAAGAGTCAGTTTGAATATGAAGGAGACAGGATCCGTGGGAATAAAGAAGGGGCTTCCTGTGAGGAGGAAGAGTAGGCAGGAGAGAAGCAGTGGAAAGATGCAGCAAGTAGGACCCATGGAGGATGAATGGGGAAACAAGAATCCAGAGCCAACGGAGATGTCACAGCAAAGATTCAGAAGACAGTCTTCCAGGGGTCAAACCCCAGGGTTCCCATCATTTACTCACTATCAGACCTGGAAAGAGAACCTGCCTCTGTACACCTTCATTATCTTGTCAACAGTATAAATAAAACTAGTCCTGCCTGATTCACTATGGTACAGGTTAAGGAAATCAATAATGTTTTTTAAAAAAAAATTTGCCATAGGATTGTCCTGTTACCTCCAGTGAACAAATGAGACAGTGAGTTAATAAGTGTCACTGTGTCCTGAAAATTATAAACTACCAAGGAAACTAGGCTAAAGAAGAACATTTCTGTCAGAAAAAACAAACCAAAAACCTGCCTTCCAACTGGCTTCTTCTTAGAGTTACTCTGTAAAACTTCCTTTCTTCTGTAGCTGTTAGAGAACACAAAAAAATTGGGTCAACCATGACCTTTCAACTACTGTGTTAGACACAAGAGAAACTCAAGATTGCTTTCCTTCAGATTTGACTTTTAAGAAAGCACTGGGAAGCTGGACGCTGGTGGCTGGCTAATGCCTATAATTCTAGCTAGTCAGGAGGTTGAGATCTGATGATCGTGGTTCAAAGGCAGCTAAGCAGTAAAGTCTGTGAGACTCTTACCTCCAATTAACCCCCAGAAAACTAGAAGTGGTTCTGTGGCTCAAAACTTGTAGAGCATTAGCCTTGAGTGAAAGAGCTCAGAGACAGGCCCTGAGATTAATCCCCATAACAAACAAACAAAAAGCACTGGGAAAAGGTTGATAAAATTGTAAATATTCGTTTCTTTCCTGGTCTTTGCTTTTTTCTCTCTCTCTTTATTCTATACTTCCCTCTTTTCCTCCTTCCTTCCTTTTTCTTTTTTTTTTTGTCAGTCGTGGAGCTTGAACTCTGGGCCTGAGCGCTGTCCTTCAGCTCTTCAGCCCAAGCCTCCTGCTCTACTACTTGAGCTACAGCGCCACTTCTGGTATTCTGGTGGTTTATTGAAGATAAGAGTTTCATGGACTTTCCTGCCCGGGCTGGCTTTGAACCATGATCCTCAGATCTCAGTCTCCTGAGTAGCTAGGATTGTAGGGGTGAGCCACCGCTCCTTCCATTTTCTCTCCTCTCCTTCCCCTCTCTCACTTTCTTTTTTTGGGGGGGTTCCGGTCATGGGGCCTGAACTCTGGGCCTGGGCGCTGTCCCTCAGCTCTTCAGCTCAAGGCTAGTGCTCTACCACTTGAGCCACAGCACCACTTCCAGCTTTTTTCTTTTTGCTTATGTGGTGCTGAGGAATCGAACCCAGGTCCTCAGGCATGCAAGGCAAGTGATCTACCACTGAGCCACCTTCCCAGCCCTCCCCTCTCTCACTTTCATTCTCTCTTCTCTCTTTCCCATCCTATCCTTTTTTTCTATTTCCTTTTTCTCTCTTCTCTCCTCTTATTTTTCTTCCCATGTTCCTCCTCCTCCTCTATCTTTTCTCAATAATTCCCCTGACTTCCTCTCTCTCCCTCTCCCCTTTCCATCATTCTCTCTCTGCCACTTCACTTTTCTCCCTATCTCTTCCTGTCCTTCCCCTTCTCACATCCCCTACTCTTTGTTCCCCTCACTTCTCTTTATCTCTCCTTCTTTCTCCTCCCCCATGCCCGATTGCAGTGCAGGACTAAGATGCTGAGCATAGACGCTTTCAAATCCAAATTAAACAAGAGAAGAAGGTGATATACAGGATTAGTGTTTTCCAAAAGCTATTGCCTGAATTAGACCAAGATACAATTAAAATTATCCCAAACTGATTTTCTCCAAATAACAAAGCAAACACTGGGGCCCTTCTTGGAACGCTTACACATTAAAAAAAAAATTATCTTTAAAAATTTGCACAAAGGAGTTTCAATTTCACATGTCAATTTGTGAGGACAATCATCTTGATCGAATACACCCCTTTCATGCTTCTCCTCAACCTGCCCATCTCCTTAGTTTACATGGTTCCATTTTCACATATAAATATCGAATATTATGACTGCATTTGCCCACTCTCCTCTTTCTGCCCACCCCGCGCCCACCATATTGACCTCATGTTCACATGTTCAGCTTCAACACAGTGAATTGTTTAGTGGAGTTAAACAGTTCAGAATAGACCCCAGGCTGAGACCTTACTGTTCTTTCTAACATTTAACCTTTCTTTGTTTGTAACATTCAACAAATGTTGAAATAAAGAGATCAGAAAAGAAAGTAGTCCAAGCAGCTCAGCTGCCGGGAATCCATGAACTAGTGCACATGGACAGCATGAAGATGGGCAAGCCGTGCACTGAGGTTTCAAATGGACTAGTGAAGACTACTTTTGCTCTCAGCCTTTCCAATTCCAGGCAGCTACCCTCGGGGAAACATCTGAGAACTGAGGGTAATGGTGAAGTTGTGGCAAGAGAGGGCTGGAAGGAGCCACCCTCCAGCAGTGACTCTGCTGGGGTTTGGGGCTAGGGTTTGGTCCCTCAGTGCCAGGAGGGAATTAAGGTCCCTTGAGGCAGAGGAGGGTAGGTGTCCCATGCAGGGCTCTCTGATGCAGTCCCTGCTGGACGCCTGAGGAAGAGCAGCTCTTCCTGTGTATACTTTGGTAGGGTTCACCACCCCATGGCTGCCTGGGGACCGAAGGAGCCTTAGGAGATGAACTACCAGAAGCACTCTGGAGGGTCACAACCATGGAGCTTCCCATGTCTTCCCACTCCACTGCTGCCTTAACCTCTGACCCCTCCCCGACATCCTACCCCGCCCCATCCCCAGCTAGTAAAATTGCTATGGACCTAGCTCCCTGTTGCTGATCCTTAAGGAAATAGCACACCAAAGACCATGTTTCTCCACAGAACTCACCTCTGTGTGGGCTCTGTAGCCAGGAGACAAGTTCTCAGCTGCCTTGGCTCTGAGTTCTTCTGTCTGGCTTGTCAGGAAAGCACTGCTTTTAAAGCTGAGCATCAAATCACATAAGGCACCTGCCAAGTAAGTGTTGTGCAAGAGGAACAGTGAAAGTGAAACTGTATTCATGTGCTGCTGAGGTAATCAGATAGCTTGAGCACAGTTCCTAGTTTGAAAGAGGATCAAATGTAAGAGCAAAGGGAGGAAAAGTCCAATGTTCTGCATCAGTTTCTCAAACTGTAAACCAAACAAATAATAAAACCAAAGCAGAATAGTCAAAGATCACTGGTATTTATTCAGGAAGAACATATGCCTGCTATGTGGAGCACAGGAGTAATCAAAGAACTTGAGATATCATGATGTTTGGTTTTTAACCAACAAACAAAAAGGTTTTCTTTCACCCACATAAAATGGCATAAAATATGCCATATAATTTGGATAACATGTAATATTTGTTTCTGTTTTACACTCTACTTGAAATTGAAAGGTTATTATGGTATACACTAGAAAGTAGCATTCATTACTAAGATCATCTACCAAGCTGAATAATACTCTTTGAGGGGTCCACTAATTCCTACCAGATGGGAACATGGTCATAGGCAGGTAATTTTAATGTGAACTGGGGGTTAACTTCAGGTCCTGTCACACTTCAGCAACACAAGCCCAGAGATATTGGAGCCCTTGTCTTTGCTAGGCAAGCAGGAACCATCTCCTGTTCCCTTCTAATTCCTGCTGCTCGCCCCCACCCCCCGCAAAGAGTTTTTTGAACAAGTAAAAGCCACACAGGAGAGTGAGCAGGGGGACCAAAAAATTGGTTGTCCGTAAATGTTTTATTTTTTTCCCCCTGTGAACCCAGAGAACTACAGGAAGAAAAGCTGGGACAGGTGAACAGGGCATTTGTTGCATCTTTTATGTTTCTGTGTCATATTATACAATCATATTTAAAGAAAAGATAAATAATCAAAAATGAATACTCCTACCACTGTAAGAAGTCCAGAAAAAAACACACTCCCCAAACAAGAACATTTCCAAGTATTTGCAGATCTCAGAGACAAATCCACTAATTAGGCAATGGTCAGTTCTCAGGGACATGCAAAGTGGTGCTGTGAATTTCCACCTGATACTAGGAAAGCAGAAAACAAGGGAGGACATTTTGTTGCTCATGACAACATTGAAGCAGTTCAACACCTCCACACTCCCACAGATTTCTGGTGCACCTTTTCTGTCCTTAAAGGAAAGACAAGTGTGTGTGTGCACATGCCCAGCCTGTGATTCTCTGCCCAAGCTCTTTGGGAATAGGCAGGAAAGAAGCAGCCTGCCGATGGGATGAACATGTAGGGGATGAGACAGAGGTATCAACAAATAATTCTAGCCTGATCAATGACTAAAGCAAGGATTGGAGCAAACAAGTGAACTTTCCAGAACAACTTTCTTTGCCTTTCTGAAAGTCCTCTTTATTGGGCTTCAAGCTTCCCGCAAGCAAGTATGCATCCTGTTGCCATGCTTTTGGCTGAAGCTTGAAGCTAGTACAACTTCTGGGGTGGGTGATGCTCAATAAATGAAGAATGTCTCCCAGGGATTTTATCTGAGTTAAACCCAACAATATGTCAGTTGTTTAGAACAGCACTTTGGCCTTGTTGAACAAAAACAATGTTGCCTTTTGCTGTAACCAGTATTTCACTTTGGTGGGAATTTGCCAAGATATTTTTAAGTTTAAATTTGTTGACTTTTTTCTCTTAAACCAGTATTGAGGCTTGAACTCAGAGGAACTTGTAGTCTGTTTGCCTTTTTCCTCAAGGCTGGTTCTATCACTTGAACCATTCCTCCAATTTTTGCATTGTGCTGGTTGAGATAACAATCTCACTGACTATTTTACCTGGGCTGACTTCAAATGGCAATTCTTGAATTTTAGTCTTCTGAGTAGCTAGGGTCACAGGTATGAGCCACCAGTGCCAAGTCATTTATTTGGAATTTTTAAGATAAACTCTTGCTATGAGTTCCAGGTTTCCTTTGAACTCATAATTTTACCTGCTGAGATTTCAGGCACGTACCACCATATGTAGCTCCCTTATCTTTTTTAACTTGCTATATTCATAAACAAATAAAATTACCACAGCTATCTGGCCCCACCCCATCCCCACTTATCACTATCTACAGGCACTGGGGCCAAAGCCTCCCTCCTGCAACAGGTGGTTCCTGCCATGGCAGCTCGCACACCTCAAGCTACTTATCCAGTTAAAGGGTGGCTTCACTTGTCCACATTACAAACTGACTTGGGACAATGTATTACCTGCAGAAAGTTCACTTGGGAAGAATTACTGTCGAGAGCCCATCCCAGTGGAGTAACTGTAGCCACAATGGTCAGTGGCTTCTTCATCTCTGTCCTCCGTGAGAGCCTGAAAGCCTGTCTCACACGGGCAGGGCAACTGCTGTCAGACATTGAGGTACTTTACTGGGTCAGGGAAAGCTATAGGTGATCTGCTGAGCTAATCCTTTATTCCTTTACTTTACACCCCATTTTCACTGATCTACATGTTCAGCTCAAAGCCATAAGTGAATTAGAGCCTCAGCCTCAATCAGGTAGGCATCTTCTATGTTAAGACCTTGAGAGACTGTGAATAATCTCAGGGAGGGTCAGGACTGTAAGAGGGAAGTCTGAAGTTACTTGAAAGCACATACAAGTGAAAACTTAGTGGAATGAGGGGGGATGTTGAAGGCCTGCCTGGGGTATCAAACCTGTTCATGGAGAGACTAAAGCATGTGGGACAAGGTGTTCTCCGTTTCATATAGAGAGTTTCCTTCAGACTGGTATCATTGAGCCATGTCAGAACCACATTGTGACAAATACAAGGCTTTTCTGGGTTTCTTGAAGGTACACATGCTTTTCCCAGCAGAGAGTAGAATCCAGCTCTCAAGAGGAAGCTGGAGAATTACTACCCAGTACCCACTGGGCCTTGCTTGATTTAGGAGTTAGAATTTTTTCTATCACAGAGGTGGCTTGGCATAAGCACTGTTATTTTAAGGATAGCCTCCATCTTACAAGAAGGTATTTTAATTTAGACACCTTGTGTTTTAAGAACTGTTTTCCTAGGGTTTGGAGGTGTGGTTCAATTCTTACTCAGGTGAGTACGAATGGTTTTTCTGAGTTTTTGCTTTTTACAGGTATCTTGGTTTTAGTTATTGCTCAGATAAATTTTTAAACACTTTCAAACTAGCTAATTGCACAGATTGTGAAACTAAGTTCTGACTAATCAGAACAAAGGGCAGTATTAGGCATAAAACACGGATGGCCTTCTGCCTCAGAGTACTTGCTTACTTGGCTTCCTGTCTAAGTGAATTTTGTCTTGCTGAGTTCAAGTTGGTGTCTTTATTCCTACATGTGTGACACCCCAATCTCTCAACATATTTCCAACAATTTTAGGACCCATCTGGGATTTCTTGGCATTGACTAAGAGGATCAAAGAAAGCTTCTGTTTAAGAGGAGACCAACCTCAGCAGCCTCCTGGTCTGGCTGACATTGGACCTGCAATTCAAGGTTAATCAGGAATGTGAGGAAGGGGAAAGAACACGGACCTCAATAACTCATTCCCCATGTATGCCAAGGCAAGAATAATGAGAGTACAAGAACTGAGCTTGGTGTAAGTGGTCTACAGGCTGCAGTTGGCAATCTATCAGTAACTGAGCTCCGTGTTTTGGAAGCGGTTGTGACACATGATCTGACTGCCGCCTTGGCCCGACATCCCAATGTCCGGGGCTATAACTATGATGAAGATTTTGAAGATGATGGTCTCTATGGCCAGTCTGTAAAGGATGATTATTGTATTTCTCCATCAACAGCTGCTCAGTTTATTTACTCACGACGTGACAAACCTGTAGAATATGATTATGAAGAACTGAAAGACTCTCCCAATTCTTATTTGAACCACCAGCTAAGTGAAATTGACCAAGCTTGTCTTTATTCATGCCTTGATCACATGAGAGAGGTACTGGGAGATGCTGTGTCAGATGAAATACTGGTTGAAGCAATTTTGAAGAACAAGTTTGATGTGCAGAAGGCCTTGTCCATGGTTCTGGAACAAGATAATGTACAGAAGTTGAAGGACAAGAGTGAGAAAGCAGTAGCCACAGGGAAGATAGCAAAAGGTAAGGAGTCTTATTTCCTTCCTTTGAAGCTTCAGCTGATAATGTTCAAAGTTCTTATCATCAACCAGAGAATCATTTGGATTGGAATAGCAAATGTGATTTTTCTAGCTTAGGAGCAAAGAATGGATCATATCATGCTTCAGTTGTTCCCAGTAACCATTCACTTCATAGGAAAAAAAAAACTTGACAGACCTAAAATTGAAAAGAAACTAGAATCATGTAAGTTACCAAAAGAGCTTTCATTCGCTGACCTACTTCATGATATGCCAAGAGATTCTTGTAAAAATCAGCCATCAGTTGGATTATCAGCCACAGATAGTCTGGAAAGTCCCCTTTCGAAGAATGTAGATACTGATTTGTTAAGATCATATGTATCCAAATGTGTTCCCAAAGATGATCTTGTTTTTAAAGGGATACCAAATTTAAAGTCCTTAATGAGAGAGAATAAAACAGCTAACAATTTGTCTTTTCAAAACAGTTCAGTACTGGGGCTGGGAAGGTGGCTCAGTGGTAGAGTGCTTGCCTTGCATGCTCAAGGCCCTGGGTTTGATTCCTCAGCCCCACATAAGCAAAAAGAAAAAAGCCGGAAGTTGTGCTGTGGCTCAAGTGGTAGAGTGCTAGCCTTGAGCTGAAGAGCTGAGGGACAGCGTCCAGGCCCAGAGTTCAGGCCCCACGACCGGACCAAAAAAAAAAAAAAAAAACAGTTCAGTACTTGATTTCCAAAGCGACCAAGCAGAAAACAGCATGGGAACTTTAAATAATCCTTTGTACTTAACAAGCTCATTGGAAAATATGACGCTTGGCAATTTAAATCTCGTTGAAAAGACTGAAGTTGGAAAGGTCTCTTTTGTTGAACCAAGTACCAAGAATTCCAGTTTAAAAAATGACAGTTTACACCTTGCCCAGCATGGAAGTCCATCCCTAACTGAACTGGTTGAGAAACATGAAGAAAACAACCCAAATCAGTGCTATACTTTATCTGATCTTTGTAACCAGTCTGCCAGTTTCCCAGATCTAAGTTTGGGATCCTTTCCCCTATCACAACTAGCAAATCGTAATCAGTCTTCTACTGGAATATGAGACTTAACAGGATCCCTGTCGTCACTGGTATTTTGTAAAGCTTCTCCCTCAAGAGACCTTGAGAATTTGTCACTTTCTGATTTGATTGCAGAAACAATTGATGTACATAACTCTCAGATTAAGAAAGATTCTTTTGATCTCAATTTATCGAAATAAGGCCTGCTGGAATTGATTCAAATATTGACCTTAGTGTTCTGATAAAATTTTCAGATTTTGTTCCAAAGTCTACAGTTGACCAATCTGTTACTCCAATACCAGGAACTAAAGTTCTAAGTTCAAAGTTATGAAAAAATGTCAATTCAGCTAAGGATAAGAAAACCAATAAAGGCTGTGTGACTAGGAAATCACCTTTTTCTTTGTCTTGGACCAAAGGCCTTGCTGCTAGACCATCAGCTTTTGCTTCAACATTGTGTCTTCGTTACCCACTGAAAAGCGGCAAGCGGCATGCCCTTGACCTGTATAAGACTTTTGAAGATGGAAAGGACAAGGAAATAAGTCCTCTTGTAGCAATAACACCATTTGATTTCAAATCAGCATCACCTGATGACATTGTAAAAGCTAATCAAAAGAAAGCATTTTCTAGAGAATAGTAAATAAAGGAAAACTTGGTTACTGTTGCAGAGATTTTTATTTTAAATTAATGTAAAGTCTTTGTTAGAATTACTTCATATTATGGGATTCAAGTTATGATTTTTATTAAAATTGTTTTAAGTCAGTTGATAACACAAGTTGATATGGATTTTTGCACTGAAGAAATATTTTATACTATATCTTCTTATAGTAATAACTGGCTTTGATTTGATAGCCCATAGTGAAAGTATGTTTACATAGTGCATATGAAAATTTGATATTGTGAAATTGAACCTCAGATTTCTTTTTTGGCAATTCAGCTTTATAAGTTTTTATGATATATTTTTTGTATAAAAGATTTTGTGCTTTTTCTTAAACAGAACAACTGCTTGGGATTATTATAAGGTGAAGATTATTTTTAGGACATATGGCATAGCATAGTTGGAACATGATTACATTTTAAAATATTATTTGTATCATTCCTAGTTTTATTATTTTACTGTACGTGAATACTAAACTTTTCTTAGAAAATATTGAAATTCTTGACTTTTGAGAGCAGTTATGGATGTGATGGCAATAAAATGAGATCTTTTAAGGGACCATGTAAATACTGGGGTTGTATTAACATAAATTATTTTTATATATTTTCTCAACTGTTTGTCTTACATGTACACTTTAAAATAAATATACAGAAAGTGTTTTGAAAAAAAAGAACTGAGCTTTTCAGTGGTCAAGTGTATGTATGACTGAGCATATGTCCAAGGAAAGAAGCTAGACAAGACTCTGTCTCATGATCTGATTCTCCAATTAGGGAAAACAAAATGTTGGAGGTTGAGGCAGCAGTCTCGTACCAGATGAGAAATCTCAGTAGCAGAGGGTTGGTATGAAAGGGGCACACAAGAAACTTCCAATTAGGAAAGTTAAATATGGAGCCACTCAAAATGAGTAGAGGAGTAGACAAAGAAGAATGGGGAAGGAGAATACTTTCATAATCGTCCATGGATATCTTCAAAGAAAACAAGGATAAGGGTGGCTTGCGAGGGACGGAGGAGATACTGAAAAGAGTGATATGGATTTGGATGCTGTAAAGAACATAAATTGATTGGGCCAGGTCCTGAATGATACCCACTTATTTGTGCCAGTCCAGTTCAGTCCCTGAAGGTCAATAAATCTATTGGGGTAGGTCAAGGTAGGACATGAAGGAAAACAACTTGATTAGGGTAGGCTAGGACAGAGTAGGAAGGCCCCAAAGGACAGCAATTCAATTGGGCCGGGCCATTTTAGACTCTGAAGATCAACAGCTCTATTGGGCCAAACCTTTCTAGGTCCTCAAGAACAACAACTTGGTTGTACCAGCCAGGGAAGGTCACATACTGAAAAATAACACTATTGGGCCAGTTTAGGCCAGATCAGGCCCTGAAGGGTAACAACTTAATTGGGCAAGGACAGGCTCTGAAGGACAAAAGCTAGATTGGAGGATGACAACTATTGAGCCTGGCCAAGTCCTGAAGGCTGACAAGTAGATTGTAGAAAGAAAAATAAGGAATAAGAAAGAAGCAAGCACCACAAAATAATAATAAGGTAGGGAATGTGGATATTTCTCAATGTCTCACAAAGAAAAAGAAATTTATATGGAACCACAAAAGGTTATGAATAGACAACGCAAATGCTGAAGTTATTATAATTTTAGTCCTCAAACATTCCTACAGAACTATAATAACTAAACAGCTTCATGCTTCAGCCCAATGGAATAGACTAGAATATCCAGAATTAAACCCATACACTCACATCCATCTGATATTGGACAAAGAAACCAAAAATATGTGTTGGATAAAAAGACAGTTCCCCAAAATTTGTGTTGAGAAACCTGGATATCCATATGTAGAAAACAGAGATAATGATTCAAAATGGATCAAAGACCTCAACATAAGACCTGAGACCTTGAAGATGGCGGAGGAGAAGCTGGAATCTGAACAAGCTCTCGCATAGAAAGCAGTTTTAGAGTTCCAGTGAACAGTCCCAAGCCAGAGAAACACACCAAGTGTGCCATCACAGGACAGAGAGTTAGACAGGAGAGGGAGAGCAAAGGCAAGAATACAC
>NW_012267294.1:1800557-1806238 GCF_000151885.1 Dipodomys ordii | reverse complement strand
GGGGGGGGGAGAGGTGAAAGAGTAGGGGGGCGGGGGAAGGATGGGATGGGAAGGGGAAACAAAGGAAGAGGCTACAATGCTTAATAAGAAATGTACTCATTATCTTGCCCATGTAATTGGAACCCCTCTGTACAGTATGTTCACAAAAAAATTAAAATTAAAAAAAAGAATTGAAAACAGGCTGAAAAAAAAAGATCACGCTAAGTTGAAGAGATGAGGTTGGAAGAGATGAGGGAGAATGATGGAAGTGTAATATTGATCAAGATGTATCTCACTCATAAACTGACAGGTTAACTTAATCCCTTTGTAAAACTACTTAAAGATTAAACAAATAAAAGTTTAAAAAATAAAGGCTTAAAAAAAAGAAAATGTGCTTTATACATACAATGAAATTTTATTCATCTATGTGTTTCTCTCATATGTGAAAGTTGATCTAAATCTGGATATACTTGGCAACACATACAGTATTATATGCATATATACACAAATAAGTTGATCAAGTATGGTATACTCAGGATAGGAATCTAATAGTGTAACTCTTCTAAACAATTAGCAAAATGAATAACAGGAAGCTGAAACATGTTTCATTTGGAAAGGATGGAAAGTAGAGAGAGGAAACACAAATGAAAGATGAACAAATACAACCATATAGTCAATGTACTTTATATAAAAGATAAACTACAAAAGTTGAGTATTTGCATGGTATTGGAAGAGATGAGGAGAAAAATAGAAGGGGTGACAGTGATCTTAAAAATTAAAAATACTTAAAATTAAAATGTACAAAAATATGTAAATATAAAATATATAAATAACATATATTTTCCAAATATAGTATATGTAAGTAAATTAAAATATAAGAATATAAACATTTGGCTGGGAAGGTAGCTCAGTGGTAGAGTACTTGCCTTGCATGCATGAGGGTCTGGGTTCGATTCCTCAGCACCACGTAAGCAGAAAAAGCTGGAAGTAGTGCTGTGGTTCAAGTGGTAGAGTGCTAGCTGTGAGCTGAAGAGCTGAGGGATATACCCAGGCCAAGAGTTCAGGCCACACAACTGACAAAATAAAACTGAACAACATAAACATTTAAGTCAGGAGCCAGTGGCTCACTCCTGTAATCCTAACTACTCAGGAGACTGAGATCTGATGATCGTGGTTCACACCCCACCCCAAGCAGAAAAGTCCCATGAGACACTTATCTCTAATTAACCACCAGAAAAACAGAAGTGGCATTGGAACTCAAAGTGGTAGAATACCAACTTTGAACAAAAGAGCTCAGGGACAGCATTCAAGCCCTGAGTTCAAGCTCCATGACTAACAACAAAAATTTGTTAATTTTACAATAGTGAATACCACAGTAGATAAAAAACATAGTGTAGTTGTTACAGTCTGCAAACACTGTCCAACATTACCTTCCAGTATCACCTCATTTGCCACATCTCTGTCCTATGAGACAATTAGGACACAAGTAGGAGCCAAGGAACCTGAAGAAAAAAAATTCTGTGAATTACTAATGAATGTAGCATACACTTCTTTTGTTGTTGTTTTTTTTGTCAGTAGTGGGGCTTGAACTTGGGGCCTGGGCGCTGTCTCTCAGCTCTTCAGCTCAACCCAAGCGCTCTACCACTTGAGCCACAGTGCCACTTCCGGTTTTCTAGTGGTTTATTGGAGATAGGAGTCTCACAGTCCCTCCTGCCCGGGCTGGCGTTGAACCGCGATCCTCAGATATCAGCTTCCTGAGTAGCTAGGATTACAGGCGTGAGCCACCGGTGCCCGGCTCAAATGTAGCACACTTCTTATTTTGGGCACTTATTTTTGGCAGGGAACGTAGACAAAGAAGAAATGTAAATAACAGTATAAATCTGTGATACGTTCCAGGCTAATAGCACCAAGGTGTAGAAGGTTTGGAAGTAAATTATGCTGGATCTCAGGGATTTAAAATTGTTTATGTTTCCACACTTGAAAATATATGCATCAATTATTTTTTCAAGGAGTTTCATTTTATGACTTATTCTTTTTCTTTTTTTTTTGGTGGGTCATGGGGCTTGAACTCTGGGCTTGGACACTGTCCCAGGAGGTTCATTTTAATATATACCTATATATGTTCATATCTCCATACATTCAATGTACCTTGGATCATGCAACGACCTCCATCACTATCATCCTCTCCCCTCTTCCCGAGTGAATCTCAATAAACTTGCATGTTCATACATATACACAAATATTTGGGCATATTCATTTTCAACCTCTCAAGTTGCTCTTCTTTCTCCCCATGCTAGAGAAAATCCATTTTCTGCCTAGTTGAATAAAAAGAAATTTTGTTTTAAGCATACCTGCTATCAGTTCTGATTTTCCCCTGATTTAAGCCAGAATATGAAGATGAATTTCTTGAAATTCTGTATGATGGAAGCTGCTGTTCACCCCCTATGGCCAGGATAGGAAGCCATAGGCTGGGGGATAAAACTCACTTATTAGGCATGCCACCAATAACTTATATCTAAAAGTTAGGATCTACCTCCTAGTTTCTACCACCTTAACTAAATAATCTCAAATTATGAATTGATCAGTTGATAAATCTGTTGATTTGATCAGAGCCCTCATGATCCTGCCACCTTCCAAACATCCCATATCTAAACATTCAAATGGAAACCAGGCCTCCAGTGTATACCCTTCAAATGGATTTTATACATCAAAATCAAAACGAAGAAAAAAATGTGCAGGAATCTTTGTATGTTATTAAATTTCTTCAACAAATTGTTATAACTTAAGGTGATTAATGTATCCACAGAAAACACATAGCTAATGTATAGAAAATGAAAAGAGAAAAATGCATAGCACTATAAAAATAACAAAACAGCAAAAAGAAAATGGAAAACAAAATCAAAATATGAAATGTACAGAAATTAACAGCAGACTACAGTAAACCTTTCTCTTTCAATGATGACATTCAGGGTAACAAGTTTAGTTTCCATGGTAAGGACATAGTCAGGTTGATAGAGGTTGTTTTTTTTTAACCCAGTTATATTCTCTCTAAAACTCACTGTAGATATAAGAAAATGAACTAAATATGAAAGAAAATATGGTAAAACTCTCCCTATTTGCAGATGATATGACCTTGTATTTAAAGAATCCCATGGACTCCACTCTCAAGTTGCTTGAGCTGATCAGAAACTTTGGCAAAGTAGCAGGGTATAAAATTCACACTCAGAAATCAATGGCTTTCCTGTATGCCAATAACGAGAAGAGCACAGCTGAAATTATGAAAACAAACTCTTTTGTAATAGCCCCACAAAAAATAAAATACTTAGGAGTTCACTTAACAAAAGAGGTGAAGGACCTCTATGACAAAAACTTTAAAAACCTGAAAAAGGAAATTAAAAGAGAACTAAGGAAGTGGAAAAACCTCCATGCCCCTGGATTGGAAGGATTAACATCATGAAAATGGCAATACTGCCAAAGGATATCTACAAATTTAATGCAATACCTATCAACGTTCCAACCTCATTCTTCAATGAAATAGAAGAAGCAATCCAAAAATTCATATGGAACAATAAAAGACCCCAAATAGCAAAAACAATCCTTAGTAGAAAGAACAGTGATGGAGGAATATCAATTCCAAATCTCAAACTCTACTACAAAGCCATAGTATTGATTACAGTTTGGTACTGGCACAAGAACAGACCTGAGGACCAATGGAATAAGACTGAAGCCTCAGAAATAAACCCACAGATGTATAGTCACCTAATCTTTGACAAGGGAGCTAAAGAAGTAGAATGGGGGCTGGGAAGGTGCCTCGGTAGTAGAGTGCTTGCCTTGCATGCCTGAGGCCCTGAGTTTGACTCCTCAGCACCACATAAGAAAAAAGAAAAAAGCCAGAAGTGGCACTGTGGCTCAAGTGGTAGAGCGCTAGCCTTGAGCTGAAGAGCTAAGGGACAGCACTCAGGCCCAGAGTTCAGGGCCCACGACCGGACCCCCCCCCCAAAAAAAGAAGCAGAATGGAAGACAGCCTTTTCAGGAAATGGTGCTGGCAAAATTGGTTGAACACTTGTAGAAAACTAAAGCTAGATATAGATATATAGATATAGATATCACCCAGCACCAGAATCAACTCCAAATGGATCAAGACCTCAAAATAAAAGCAGACACCTAAAAACATTACAGGAATGAATAGGAGAAACTCTAGGTCTCCTTGGCACAGGCCCACATTTTCTTAATAGAGACTCAGAAACACAACAAATCAAAGAAAGGTTGCATGAAACTACAGAGTTTCTGCAAGGCAAAGGACATAGCTAGCAAGATCAATAGAAAGCCCACAGACAGGGAGACCTTCACAAGCCATACAATGAACAGGGTCTCATATCTAAAATATACTTACAACTCAATAAGCTAAATTCCCCAACAACAAATCTTCAAAGAAAAAACTGATTTTAATTAATAAGTGGACTAAAGACTTAAAGAGAGACTTCTTTGAAGAGAAAATAAGAATGGCCAATAGATACATGAAGAAATGCCCAACTTCTCTACCTATAAAAGAAATGCAAATCAAGACAACATTGAGGTTCCACCTCAAACCAGCTAGAATGGCTATAATCAAGAAATCTAGTAACAACAGATGCTGGAGGGGATGCAGCCAAAAGGGAACCCTACTGCATTGTTGGTGGGAGTATAAACTTGTTCAACCACTTTGGAAAGCAGTATGGAGGTTCCTCAAAAGACTCCACATAGAGTCCCCTTGTTACCCAGCAATCCCACTTTTGGGCATTTACCCAAAAGATCACAAACAAAGTCATACCAAAGCTACCAGCACAACCATGTTTATTGCAGCATTATTTACCATAGCTAAGATATGGAACCAATCCAAATGCCCCTCAGTAGATGAATGGATCAACAAAATGTGATATATATATATATATATATACATATATATATATATATATATATGCACACACACAATGGAATTCTATGCCTCCATCAGAAAGAGGACAATGCCCCATTTTTTTAGAAAATGGGAAGACGTGAAAAAGTAAGCCAGGCCAAAGAAACATAGGTCCCATGGTTCCCTTGTTTGCAATGACTAGTACATGTCTAGGACAAGCAGAGAAGATCAAAGGCTATGTACATATGACCACATGAGATAATGTTAAGCAAAATGTACCCCAAGACAGGAACACAAGTGTTTTTTTTCTTTCTTGATATTGTTTTAATGTACTTATAATGCACTATGTGATTCTTTTATTTCTTTTGTATGTTCTTCCCCCATAGTATAACCCATTTTTACTATATTTGATGCTGGTGTTCTGCATCTTGTATATACATTTTTGTAAATTGGGGAGTTGGAGAGGTATAACAGAATGCTTAAATGGGGATTCAGGTTAACCCATTGTGATAACGAGATGTACAGGACACTATGTTGAAAACGAACTTTACAATGTCGGGGTTGGGGGGGAGGCGGGGAGTTGTGGAGGTAGGGAGGGAAGTGGTGGTGGAGAAAAACAAAAGAGGAGCTAACAATGCTCGCTACAAAATGTACTCATTACCCTGCTCATGTAACTGTAATCCCTCTGTACAATATTTTTACAATAAAAATATATAAATAATAAAAAAAGAAAATATGGTAAACGTTTGTCAATCAAAACCAAAAGAGAGGAATAATGGACACTCCATAAGGCATAATCAACACTAAG
>NW_012267294.1:1799906-1800507 GCF_000151885.1 Dipodomys ordii | reverse complement strand
ATAAATAATAAAAAAAGAAAATATGGTAAACGTTTGTCAATCAAAACCAAAAGAGAGGAATAATGGACACTCCATAAGGCATAATCAACACTAAGCTAAAAACTGCTACAATAGAAAACTCACCAGGAAGGCATAATAAATTAGAATGCATTTGACCTTAACATCAGATCTCCAAATATGGAAAGCAAGCACTGATAAGATTGAAGGAAGAAATAGCAATAAAACAAAGGGTGACTGAATATTTAACCTCCAGCCAGGTGTAAATACCATATATAAACAAGGAATCAGAGTAGTCAAACAATACTATGAATCTTATGAGCCTAATAGATTATTACTGCAACTCCTGCCAAATACAGTAGAATGAATACTTTTCCCAAGTGCATGTAAAATGTTCTCCAGTAGGCAACCTATATTTTTGCCAGAATCTCAACAAATTTAAAAAGGTTGGTAGCATATAAGCTATCTTTTATGACCACAATGTAATAAACCTAAAAAACCAATTGTAGGGCTGGGAAGGTGGCTCAGTGGTAGAGCGCTTGCCTTGCATGCATGAGGCCCTGGGTTCGATTCCTCAGCACCACATAAGCAAAAAGAAAAAAAT
>NW_012267294.1:1796940-1799856 GCF_000151885.1 Dipodomys ordii | reverse complement strand
CTTGCCTTGCATGCATGAGGCCCTGGGTTCGATTCCTCAGCACCACATAAGCAAAAAGAAAAAAATCCAAAAGTGGCGCTGTGGCTCAAATGGTAGAACGCTAGCCTTGAGCTGAAGAGCTGAGGGACAGCGCCCAGGCCCAGAGTTCAGGCCCCATGACCGGACCCCCCCCCCCAAAAAAAAACAACTGTATAAGAAAAACAGCACACAAACATATAAACAATTCTCTCTTCAGAAAGTTTTATGTCAAGGGAGAAATCATGGGAAAAATCATAAAGTAGTCTGAGAAAATTTTAAACATGCTAAAAATTGGGGGATGTGGCAAATAATATGAAGAAGAGAATCTGGTAATGCTCTCAATAAGAACAAAAATACTAAATCGATTGTAACATGAAGGAACTACAAAGAGAAGCACAAAATAAATCCAAAATTGGTAGGAAAGAGTAAAACATAGAGATTAAGGCAGAGATAAAAGTAAGGACAATGAACAATTAAAAAAATCAATGTATCAGGCTGGGAAGGTGGCTTAGCATGCTTGTCTACCATGCATGAATCTCGGGGTTCAATTCCTGAGTACCACATACACAGAAAAAGCCAGAAGTGGCACTGTGGCTCAAGTGATAAGAGTGCTAGACTTGAGCCAAAGAAGCTCAAGCACAGTGTCCAGGCCCTGAGTTCAAGCCCCAGGACTGGAAAAAATGCAAACAAACAAACAAACAAAAGCAATGTATCTAGTGGTAGGAATTTATGAAAGCTTGACAGAATTGACACACTCAAGCTCAGATTTACTAAGAAAAAATAAATATTTGAAATTGATAAAGTTATGATACCACTGAAGACACAAGACATAACAGAATACTACAAATAATCTATGCTACCTATCAGGCAACCTTTAAAAATGGATAAATACCTAAAAGTATGCAATCTACAATGACTGGGTCAGAGAGACATGAAAAAGAATTCCTGTAATGTTTTCAGAGTGTCTAGTTTGATTCTGAAGTCTTTGATCCATTTGAAGTTGATTCTGGTGCAGGGTGATATAAAAGGATTTAGCTTTAGTTTTCTACAGGTGATTAACCAATTTTGCCAGCACCACTTACTGAAGAGTCTTTCCTCCATTCTATTATTTTAGCTCCCTTATCGAAGATTAGATGGCTATAGGTCTGTAGGTTCATTTCTGGATTTTCAATTCTATTCTATTGGTCCTGAGGTCTGTTCTTGTGCCAGTACTGAGCTGTTTTGATTACTATGGCTTTGTTGTAGAGTTTGAAATTTGGTATTGATATTCCTCCAGCACTGTTCTTTCTGTTAAGGATCGTTTTTGCTATTTGGGGTCTTTTATTGTTCCATATGAATTTTTGGATTGCTTCTTCTATTTCATTGAAGAATGAGGTTGGAATATTGATAGATATCACATTGAATTTGTAGATAGCCTTGGGAAGTATTGCAATTTTCACAATGCTGACCCTTCCGATCCAGGAGCATGGGAGATTTTTCCACTAAGTTCTGCTTTGATTTCCTTTTTCAGGTTTTTAAAGTTTTCATCATAAAGGTCCTTCACAGCCAGGCGTCGGTGGCTCTCACCTGTAATCCTAGCTACTCAGGAGGTTGAGATCTGAGGATCGTGGTTCAAAGCCAGGCAGGGCAGCAAAGTCCGTGAGACTCGTATCTCCAATAAACCTCTAGAAAACCAGAAGTGGCGCTTTGGCTCAAGCAGTAGAGCGCTCACCTTGAGCTGAAAAGCACAAGGACAGCACCCAAGCCCAGAGTTCAAGACCCACGACCGACCAAAAAAAAAAAAAGTCCTTCACTTCTTTGGGTAAGTTAATTCCCAGGTATTTTATTTTTTGTGAGGCTATTACTAAAGGAGTTGCTTTCCTGATTTCAGCCATGCTTTTCTTATTATTGGCATGCAGAAAATCCATTGATTTTTTAGGGTTAATTTTATACCCTGCTACTTTGCCAAAGTTTCGAATCAGCTCAAGTAATTTGGGAGTGGAGTCCATGGGATTCTTTAAATGCAAGATCATGTCATCTGCAAAGAGATAGAACCAACCCAGATGCCCATCAGTAGATAAATGAATCAAGAAAATGTGGTATATATACAAAATGAAATTCTATGCCTCCAACGGAATGAATGACATAGCCCCATTTGTTAGGAAATGGAAAGATGGGAAAAATTACATTAAGCGAAGTAAGCCAGGCCCAAAGAAACATAGGTCTCATGGTTTCCCTTATTCGCAATAACTAGTATATGTCTGGGACAAGCAGAAAAGGTTAAAAGCTATGTACATATGACCAGATAAGATGATGTTAAGAGAAATCAACGCCAAGATAGGGACACAGTCTTTTTTTCTTTCTTGTTATTGTTTCTAACGTATTTTTAAGGTTCCATGTAATATTTTTGTTGCTTTGTATGTTCCTCCCCCATGGTATAACCTCTGTTTTCATTGTATTTGATGTCGGTCTAATTTGGGGAGGGGAAGGGAAAAAACAAAATGCTGAAATGGGGATACAGGTTGGCCCATTGTAACAATGAGATGTACAAGAAACTGTTGAACAGCTAACTTTACAATTTAGGTGGGAGGGTCAAGAGGGGGGGAGTGTAGTTGTGGAAGTGGGAGGGAAAGGATGGTAGAGCAAAAACAAAGGAAGAGGCCACAATGATTGATAAGAAATGTACTCATGATTTTCAGGACAAGATGGCGGAGGAGAACCTGGAAGCTGAACAAGCTCTCGCATAGGAAACAGTTTTAGAGTTCCAGTGAACAGTCCAAAGCCAGAGAAACACACCAAGTGTGCCATCACAGGACAGAGAGTTAGACAAGTGAGAGAAAGCCAAGGCAAGAATACACATCTGAGCACTAGACAGCAGCCGCCGCCGCCGGCGGCAGCAGGGTCGCAGTGGACACCGCA